>NC_086345.1:23863852-23960907 GCF_032445375.1 Bacillus rossius redtenbacheri
GAGCGTGCAAGAAACGGCCAACCACCGTGCGAGAAAATATTCTATAATATCAAACAGGTTAAGGCGGGCCTTTTTTTAAACTAATTGTTCGTGATTATATTTAAACAAATTTTTTAAATTAAATTCCAAAAAAAAACTGTAAATAATATTTGAAAATTAAAAAAGTATGCAATTTTTCATCAATGTTTTCTTATGACGTTATCACGTAAATTTATCGTCCGTAAACCGACTTTACAGACAACCCCCTCTTTTTATTTTATTTTACAGATACGTTTTATATCTGTAACCACTTATTGCTTGACACTTTTGCATAGGTAATATAGGTACAATACATACTAATTTATTTCAAGCAAAGTCTAACAGTGTTATATTTAAATTTTAAGAAGTGAAGATATATTCTTGTAGCAAGACAACACCAGTGTTGAAAACCTTTGCTGTGTCAACTTTTGTACGAAAAGTATTAACTAGACTGTAATTTTTTTAATACCCATGTTGTGATAAGTGTTTCAAAATGGTTAGTAATAAAAGTGTTATTTTGTGATTTGTAATGAATGCATTTACAGAGCTTAAAGAAACCAATAAAACTGTTTACCTGCATTTCAATCGACAATTTTTTTTTGTGTGTTTTAATAATTAAAATTTTACCGGGAGTTGTGAACGATGAAATGCGACTTGTAGGGCACTTTATAAAATGGCACAGAATTGGAGACTTGACAGTAAGTTATTGCTGTAATACCGAGTATTTTTGTCGTTGGACTTGCCATGTTTGTTTACGTTGTAAAAATGTTTAAAGTTATTTCAGGTACAATAATTTTTAGTGTTCTATCATTACTTTTGAGGTTTATTTTGATAATATACTAGCCTTGTGCCCGATGGGAAAATATTTAATCCCCATTATTAATGAATATCCAAACACGCTGATACAACTTACTTTGATTTAAGTACAACCAAAAGCCTAAACGCAAATTTAAATTTTTCTAACTTCAAAAATGACAAACTTCCATACAAATATTCACCCCCTATTCAACCCCAAAATTGAATTTAAATCCAGGCCATGTTATGCTCTCGTAGCACATTTTTTGAGATGAATTAATTTAATTTCGTAACAAGTTTTAATTCACTCTCATTGGTTGCAGTTTATTGCGTGCACTGTGGAAGTGGCAAACGGATACTGGAATGTAAATATTGTTACGTCTAAAATGTGGGGAGAAAACTGGATTCGTAAGGTATAGCCCAATTAATTTAGTTTTGTTTTATTTATTACTGATGTCTACGCCATAAATTTGATTAATTTGCTCAATATCTATGTCCACAACAATTGGGTCATTGAAACAGTTACACTTTCCACTGGAGCTTGGATCGACAGTGGCTCGCTCTTCTGTCCGCCTCTGTCCGCTTCCTTCGCACACTCACAAAGGGAAGCCTGTTTTTCACAGACGAGAGAACCAAACGCCCGATCGTGCATCTTCGGTTTTTTTTTTGTTCGTTGTAACTCATGATAACTAATGGTCAATTAGGTTAGGTTAGCTACATTATAAATACTTTAAAACATTGTGGACGGTTGATTTTGTTAGGATAGCTACATTAAAGATACTGTGAAATCATGTGAACGGTTTCCTAGCGCTGGATAGCTACATATCAAAAACTTTATTTGCCAAGCAACCATAAAATGATTTTACAGTTATTTTTAATGTAGCTATAGGTACTTACCTAATATAACCAACCATCCACACTGTTTTAAAGTATTTATAATGTAGCTAACCTATCCTAATCGACCGCAAAATTTAATGCCACGCCGGTTTATACAATGAGATAGAACGGAAAAAAAAAGCGAGCATGAACTTCGGGGAACTTCGGGTGTGGCTCTCTCGTCTGTGAAATGATGGCTTCCCCCGCAGCACAGTCCACAAATATCGCTCGTCGCACCCGACTGGCTCGCCAGGCCTTCACTCGCAGGTTATCGCCTCGTCGATAGGTCCTGTTCGCTCAGCAAGTGCCACTTGCCGTCTTCATCTCTCTCTGATGGCACGGGTATCTCCAGTATCACTCACTCCCTAGGGGGAGACTATCTCCGCTGCTCTGCTCTACGCTCTTTGCTCGGAACTCTCGCGGATTTTTTTTTCTCCCTAGCCTAAGTTAATTCTAAGTGTGTAGGGGAGGGTCCAGGTTAGGGGAGGACCTAAGTGTGTCTCAGGCCGAAGCCTATACACTCTACCATGCGGGTTTCGAACCATGCAGGACAAGGGCGCGTGCAATCGTGTGCTTATTGGGGTTTACTGGCCAGCCATGGCTGCGATTGGCGCCATGGCTGACGCCCCATTGGTCGCCTAGCTTAAAAGCTAGCTAAATGTGACCCAGGTGAAACCTGCATGGACACAGGGAAAACCCTGGGCCGGTTCATGCGGGGATCAAATTACATGCATTAAGCAAGCAGGTAACTACTGGACAAGAGGGAAGAAGGGTCCAGGTAAGAAGAGTTGGAGGCCGGCGTCGCTGCTTTTATACTCTTTGGCAGACTTTCTGGAACCGCCTTTTGGGGGGAGGGGGGGTTGGATGTGTCGCGTCACCTTGGGCCGACCCGACGCTCGAAACATCCAGAAAGGCGGAGTTTATCCGCGCCACTCCACGCGGCGGCCTCGAGAAAACCCCGCATTAATGCACGACTTGAAATTGGGGGTGTAGCCAAGCAGTTCAAGTAACGGCCGGGATGACGTGCCACTATCAAATGTGGGACACAGAATATAAACCATTAAAAAACGAGAAAAATATTGAAAAAAAAAAGTTATAATCCTTGTAACGAACTTAGAAATTCAAATTTTCCCACTTATCTCTAGTTTTTACGGAAAAGCCGCTACCCTCCATAATTACCAATCCTAGGCTTTGCTCTAGTTGTCGACGTTTACAATTTTTTACGATTTGGCTGTGTTTTTACAGGGCTTATGCTCTGTATAACTATAGGGTCTAGAAAAATTAATACGCACAAACCTTGCAAACCTATTTGCTTCACTGGTTTTGTCCATTGCCGAGTTTTGTTATATCTAACTAGATAGTAGGCACAGACGTGATTGCACGAATGTGGCACGGCCTTTTTGCTGCCCGTATAAGCACGTGGTTTCAATCTTATTTACAGTGTTTAATTTTCAATGATCTAAATATTAATAGCCCGTAAAAAAAACACGAAACTGTCTTTGTTTGGTAAATAGTTCTCGGACATGAGCACTTTTTCTTATCAAGTTCTAGGCCCACTTAACTACATTTGATCTGTAACGAAGTTTTCTGCATGCGAGGAACATAGTTTCCTAGGCGATGTGAACGTAAAAGTACTTGGAACGGTATTTATGCTTCTTTAAGAACTCAACGTAGCAATTCAAATTATACGCAATCTGCAGCGACGAGGTTTTTTTTTTTTTATTTAACACAAGCACTTGTACTTTTGCGAGATAATCACTTTCAAATTTTCATTTGCAATATAAAAATTTTTTTTTAAGGTGTGACTTTCTATTTAAGGCGTAAAATACGAACGTTTACAACGAGGTGCGAAACGAAATTGTACCATTATTTGAACGTTTGAACGAAAATAAATATATATTCTAATATATAAAATTCTCGTGTCACAGTTTTCGTTGCCATACTCCTCCGAAACGGCTTGACCGATTTTGATGAAATTTTTTGTGCTTATCCGGTATCTATGAGAATCGGCCAACATCTATTTTTCATCCCCCTAAATGTTAGGGGTAGTCCACCCCTAAATTTTTTTTTATTTCCAGTTTTTGGTAGGAAATCACCATGGCAACGGCTGTTGCTTTGTTGATGCTTCATTCGTCTCTATGGCAACGGCTATTTCATTGTTAGTGCAGTCCTCATCACCGTTGAAATTTTGCGGGTACTTTAAATATCAAAAATTGCCCTTTTTTTTCAAGTAATGTTCCTTATGTTACGCAGGATGACATTTTCCGAAAATTAGATCCCATAGCATAGGTGGTTAAAACCAGGCAACAGTGGGTACTTTGTCTGCATGAGAACAGGATTTTGCATTGTTCATGCCTTCTGCGTCTCCATGGCAACAGGCATCGCGCGGCAGTGGCGTACCCACAACGAGGGGCATGTATTATGAGCGGCGCAAGAGTGATCTGCCTGTAGACTGCCGTAGCGAAGTACGGGTACATCAGTTTTATGTTGCGTGCACGAGTCGAGAAACCATCGGTACATTATACAGCATTGTAATAAATTTTGACTGAATATTTTTTTTATTTACCATTACTGTAAATGGGAGATGTGGCATAATTCTTTTTCCATTAGTATAGCCGTGCGAAGCCGGGTCGGGCAGCTAGTATATATATATATATATATATATATATATATATATATATATATATAGAATGCTTCCCTGTGGTCGTATGTAGCATTAGGCAACGTTTGCTCGCTTTCATTTCTGGAAGCCTTCATTTCACAGACGTGAGGCCTCACCGCGTGGCCTTGTCGCGTCAGCGCCATTTTTAAAAGTACTTGTTTTTGACGTGATAACGTCTTATAAATCGATGAACGCCGGCTGCACGCACGAAAAAGCATGACTCATTGTCACGGAGAAGCTTAAGATGTACATCAAGTTCTGTCCCTGCCCGAACACGCCCTGTATATTCACCTTCCGCCAACCTCGGGATTTGTTTTATTTTTGCGCAGGAAAAAATGAATTCAGATATTAAAAGTGGTCGGTTAGGTTAGCTACATTAAAACACTATGGACGGTTAGTCAGGTTAGTAGGTATAGCTACATTAAAATAAACAGAGAAATATAAATATGTATATATAAATGAACACGAGGTTGGCCGAAGGTGAATATTCGGGCGTGTTCGGGCAGGGACAGAACTTGATGTGCATCTTGGGGCGCGGTTACACGGGAGTCTGAACTACTTCAGGTGAACATGTTCAGCTGTTGAGTGCGGTTACACACAGTCTGAACATGTTTCGTTCGAGGCCATTTCCCATTTAACTTAAACAGGTTGGCAAAGTAGTTCAGATCGCCATATCTTCTACATTAGCCTCTGATTGGCTGTTTAGAATATAAACAGTCTTTTGCAGAAATTCAAGATGTAAAGTGTTTCTGGCACAAGTTCGAGTAATATTTTACCAAATGCAACAAAAAAAAAAATCAACAGATAATTATATATATTTTTTAATTGATCCTGACCTTAATTTTCTTAAAACTTTGATAGGTACTTTCGCTCAAAAAATAATAAAAAATAAGTTTAAAAATTTTACTGTGCATGTTGTTTGCATTCCCGATTTGTAAAAAAATATTGAGCAATATGTAAACACATTCCATTTCTGCTGATAATGCTGTATAAACAAGTGAGAAAATCCCGCGTTTTCTGGAAACAATTACAAAATAGAGATCAACAACACAGTCATTCGTTGACAGTAGACAATCGGTTTTAGAGCTAAACACACTTTTCAGCAACTACCGTGTAACCGCACACTTTCGCGTTTGTAAACGTGTTTACTTAAACATGTTCACCTGAAGTAGTTCAGGGTCCCGTGTAACCGCGCCCTTAGACTTCCCCTTCTACTCGGCCAGTGTCCGGGCTAAGGTCCCGCGCCACAAGAGTCTAGCGGCAGCAATGCTACCTTCCTGCAACTGGCCGCAAATGCCGATCCTTTCCGAAGTTAGCCGATCGGGAGCGCCTACCCCCTGGATGTTTTTTATTTTTAAGCGCGCGTTTTTTTTTCTCTCCAGTATAAAAATGCCACATAGACTGTTTAGTGGATGGTTGGTTATATTAGGTAAGTATAGCTACATTAAAAATACTGTAAAATCATTTTATGGTTGGTTAGCAAATAACTTTTTAATATGTAGCTATCCAGCGCTAGGAAACAGTTTACATGATTTCACAGTATCTTTAATGTAGCTATCCTAACCAAATCAACCGTCCACAAAGTTTTAAAGTATTTATAATGTAGCTAACCTAACCTAATTGACCATTAGTTATCATGGCTTTACCTGAAAATTACAATTTAATTAATAAACTTACTTTTATTTGCATTCATTATTCAAATATATTTATTACATTTGAAATTATACGTGCTCGTATTTGTTTTTACAAGTACAAAAAAAATTCGCACCTGCCGGGATTCGAACCGTCAACCTTACGATTAGACGATAGCGCCGCTGAGCGCTCAGCCACGAGGCCATATTCGACAAATGGAAGTTTCAGATGACATATATATGACGTGCCGCCGGCCCCGGAACGAGCCTGAGCGGTGCGGCAGCCGGCCCCGGAACGAGCCAGTTGCCAGTTGCCAGTTGCAGGAAGGTAGCATTGCTGTCGCTAGACTCTTGTCGCCGCGCCTAAGACACGCACTGTCGAACTGGGACACGTGCTGGTGGGTTCGCGTGGTTCGCCGAGTTCGCGAAGTTAGCGAAGTTAGCGAAGTGCGCGAGAACACACCGCGGGGACTTGATTAAACCGCGCAGCTGACCGATCGGACTCTTTGCAACGGCGTGGCCGGAGGACTTAACTGCTGCCCCGTCAGAGCGAGTGCGCTTTTTCGCTTCGCGCGGTGTCAGCGTCGCAAGAGACAGATGGATGGCTACACGTCGACCCTGAAGGTAAGAAGAAAGAAAAATTGTGTAAATATGTAGTTGGGCTATATTTGTTAAAAAAAAAAAAATTATATTCCGAAAAATACTTTTATTCTATGCTTTTTAACTTCCTCTTTTCATAAAACCCGGTGGAGATAAGAAATCACAAATACTTTAGGATATATCGCCGTTATTATTTTTGCAATACGAGACCTGTGCAATCATTCGACCGAAGCTATTTCTTTTTAATTTTTTGCGTGTGTTCGTGAATGCCTAATTAATTAAAATGGTCGATTAGGTCAGGTCAGTTACATTTATAAATACTTTCAAACTTAGCGGACATTAAAAATAATGTGAATTAATTTTAATGGTTTTTTGTTTTAAAGTATTTATAATTTAACTGACCTGACCTAACAAACCGGGACAAAGGATGTATTGTGATCAAAATTAAAAAAATTCTGTTTCTCCTAAAGTATTTGGAATTTCTTGTCTCCACCGGTTTTAATGAGAAGAGGAAGTTAAAGAGCATAGAATAAAAGTATTTTCGGATTAAAAAAAAATTAACACAGATCGCCCAACTACATATTTACCAAAAACTGTTTGCTCCGATTTTTTTTTAAACCACGTTTTTCATCAACTCTCTTTCTTAATAATGTTCTTAGGCTCACACGGCCATTGTCTGAAGTAGCTTGTGGCTTCTGGGTTGTAGCCGTGTCCTTGGCGAATAATTCCACCTACATTTTCGTGTCGACGTTGAATTGAGTAGGTAACTGCTCCATGATGATGGCAACCGCAATGTCGACCGAAACGTCGGGTGAATTATTCGCCGAGGACACAGCTACAACCCAGAAGCCAAGCTACTTCAGTTCTCTTTCTTGTTTGTTTGTTTGTTTGTTTGTTTGTCTGTTCGGTACAAAAAAATTTCCAATCGATTTTAAAATTCCCCCCCCCCCCCCCTCGTGAACTAGAGGCTTGAAACTTTGAACAAACAGTGACAATGCAGTATTAACTGAAGACAAAAAAAAAAAACATTTTAATAGTAATTTCAATACAAATCTGTTTATTACTACGTTTATAAAAAAACGGACTAAGAATATAAAATACTTTCTTCCAGCCGCATACAGGTTTATTATAACCCCGTACAGAATTAAGATGGAAAATTTGTGATTGTTGAATTTTTAATACCTAATGTGTATGCAATATATAATTCATGTATGAATTGTTTACCTGTTACGCAATTCAAATGATGTGAACTGTTTTGTAAGTTTTCTGAAACACAAGTTACTCCCTACACTCATTACATTTGTATATATTCAATGCGACCCACGATTTTCGTTTTAAATCTTGCAATTATTTTCATAGCTATTTTAAAACTAACAATCACAAATTCTTAAGGACAATCTGAATTAAGTTAGGAATTTGCGTAGGGGCTAGGAGAAATTATTTTTATAAATTTTAGTCCGTTTTAGAAAGGTAGGTATATTAAAATAATTTATTGATTTTTTTTTTTAAATTTCAATATTGACTTTTTTACTTTCTGCACTGAAGGCAGTGAGCAAGTTCAATGCCAGCCAATTTCATTAGACATGTTCAAGTTTAGAAGTTAACGTCTCACTAGCTGCAACTTCGTGTTTTGTTTTTGGAATTTTAAGAGCTGGGTACTTGCATGCAAAGATGATAAAATTTTTTCAGCTGGAAAATGAACTTGCTCTTTTATAACTATTGCGTGTCCGCAATTTAACTGACTTTTCTAAATTGTTGTGCATGAACTCTCAAACCGAAGGCTCATCTGTGGTTTTACGCAACTACATCAAGTGGTTACGTTATTTTACGTGAAATTTTTTTACGCGAAAGAAAAAAACGTAGTGTCATTAACTTTTGACACGCGAATTACCGCAGCAGTGTGTAAACGGGAAGCCTAAGATGTAGGCCTACATCAAGCTCTGTCCCTTCCCGAACACGCCCGAATATTCACCTTCGGCCAACCTCGGGTTTATTTATATATATTTATATATCTCTGTTTATTTTAATGTAGCTATACTAACCTAACTAACCGTCCATGGTATTTTAAAGTGTTTTGATGTAGCTAACCTAACCGATCACTTTTAATATTTGAATTCATTTTTCCTGCGCAAAAATAAAACAAATCCCGAGGTTGGCCGACGGTGAATATTCGGGCGTGTTCGGGCAGGGACAGAGCTTGATGTACATCGTAGGTTTCCCTGTGTAAACTGTGGCATTAGCATCGCCAGAGCTCTGAAACGTGTTTTTGTTTGCATTCGACGACAGCGCGCAAAGTACACACGCTTCATTAAATTTTAACTGCGTTTAAAAAGGGAGCCTAGACCTAATCGTAGTATTTTATAATGTAATTGCAATGCAGTATTAAGCTGGATTTGCAATGCTACGGCGGGCCCTACACGCTCTGCAGCCAATGAAATAGAAGGTCGCCATGACGTCACCCCAACAAAATACAAAATACAAAATACGCACCCCGAAGTCCCGAAAAAAAAATCGGAAACTGGATTTGTAGCTTGCTTTCATATGTTTGTATACACGGATATTGTGTTTATGGTCAAATTTGTTTTTAATTGTACCGTACGTATCTATAATAAACTTAACCTAAAGTCGTGTAAAGAGATTACTAAACGTTACGTTTTTATGCACTTCAACTGTCAATAAGAAATAAAAAAAGACGTACTCTGTTCTTAGCGCGTCACATGCTGCATTTTATGGAGGTGTTTGGCTTGGAACGATTTGCCAAATCAGAAATCGTCGGTTTAATGCCGTCGTGGTACTGTTACTCTGTTACTCTACGCTATTAAATCTGCCCGACCTCCATAGCGTAGTCTGATGCACACAGGCTTACGTTGCGTGGGGTTCTGGGTTAGAGTCCCGGGTAAAGCATGGGTGTTATTCTACGTACGGTGATTTGATCGATGATATGATAATGAAAAAAGGCTTCCAATCAATACGGAATGAAATGACGCTGTGGCCATTGACACACCGCTGTAGGCCACCAAAAAATAATGACGTGAAGTGAAACTATTAAATCTGTCGTGCTGGAACGATGTACGACGGTTCGTTGTGTTAATGTTGTCGTGGTATTGTGACTCTAGCTTTATAGTAAGTTACATAAGAACACTATTAAAGGTCTATGAAAAAAACATCTTAATCATATAGCCACGGATATTTCTTTTTATAAATCTTAACATTTTAAATGGCCATTTATTTTTGATTGTATACTTTTGTAAAGTAGTGACTAAGGATGGTTAAATTTCACGTTTGTGTGTTAGAAATGGGCTGTCAACGGTATATTTGTTAAGGTATCCTCGATTCTGGAGTGTTATAATTGGAGTTGGATCAAATTTTTTCCCAAGTTAATTGGTAACTGCGCGGGTGTGGACGCTAGCTAGCTCGTTCGTGTACGCAAACGGTTGTTGAGTTAGCATTTAATGCGTACGCACAATGAGAAACCAAATCCAACCCATGGCCTTTTGACGACCGCAATTGTAGTATTTCTTTATTTGTCTGGAATGCATAATTTGTTTGAAAATTATTTTATATTTTTACACCTTAATTTTTTTTTGCAGTTCAGCTTGTGTTTTATTCATTTTAAGCGGTTTGTTCAGAATTGTAGTAATTTCGTTTAACTCAAACTTATTTATGAAACCATTATCTTGCAAATTGAGTACTGGCTGGTATCGCGTTTGAAATGATTTTCATGAACTGGGATGAAGTAAAACAACCATTTCATAAAAAAGCGAATTTTTGACGTGACAACGTCTAATAAATCGATGAACGCCGGCTGCACGCACGAAAAAGAGTCCCGTTACGCACATTGTTCCGTTGCGATGTGTCCCGTTACGCTCATTGTTCCGTTACGCTGTGTTCCGTTACGCTGTCGGCGAGTGCAGTTATGATAGGTTATGTTACAATTGACTAAAAAATTATGGTGATTCATATAATAATTGATGATAGATATTTGATTATTTTTATATGAAAACTTGTTTATAATTTTATTTAAATTTATAGCTAAACGCCAGTTTTTAAAATTAATTACAAGTCATCTACATGTGAAATGTTTCGTCGACTGTTTATAAAGTGAACTGAACAGGTACCGTAATGTGGTTTTCATTGCTTATTACAACAATAATTTCGACAATAAAGGTTAATTTTTCTTGCATTTTAAAAATATGATTACTAGTATAATTTCAAGTATTTATTCTTTTATTATTAAAATTAAAATGATTCAATATTATTCATAAAAGTATGCAATCATTTCATCAATGTTTTGTTATGACGTTGTCACGTTAAACTGTCGTCCGTAAACCGACTTTACAGACAACCAATTTTTTTGAAATATTATAATTGGCCGGTATCGTAAACTAGAATATAATCTACACTGTTTATCTACGAAGTACTCTTATTTTTTTCTGTGGCAGGACAGTAATTGTGTCGTCTGCACACTGAAAACATTTTACATATTTGAAGCCGGTCGCTTGTCGACAGTAATGGACGATTATAAACTCACGGGAAGATTTTAAGTATTCTTTTAAGCTCTACTGAAACAAGTACCGCATTCAACCAGGACGGAACAAACATGTCGAATGTTCAAACGTAAACCGGGACGTACGTATGCCCGTACTCAATGGTTTACAGTATTTAACTGATGGTTATTTATTTTTATTTATTATCAATCCACCGGCAGATCCCCACATGAGCCAACAGCTCAAGGGGTATAGGCCTTGTCACATTATAAACAATAATTAAACATAGTTAAAATTGCGATAAAATAATCAAGTTTACAATTATAATGAATTTTGCTAATTTAAATTCTCAACAAATAATCACAATTTTCACAATTTTCACAATATTCACAATTTACACAATACAACAAACAGTACATATTTATCATTTAATATACTCTGAATCATTTATAAGGTGTCCTATTAATTATACAGCAAATTACATATAATGTAAATAGTCATTAGCCTACAAAGAGTTTATTTCACCAGCTAAATAAATATTTTTTTTTCCTTTGATGTATTCTCTAACAACTTTTTTGAATTAAAAAGAGTTCGGTGGAAAAATGCAGTGTTCCCGCACACGTCTTGCCGTAAAACCATTAATTTAAAAAAATTATGAGTATGTAAACGCTGACTTCTGGTAAAGTTTATTAGTCCGGGTGAAGAGGAAAAAAAAAGGGAGGGGGGCGTGTTGTTGCTCATCAACATGTAGGTGGACTGCAGTTTTGCGGGAACCCTTTTTTTTTTCACAGACGAGAGAGCCAAACTCCTGATCGTGCATCTTCGGTTTTTTTTTATTTTTTTATTTTGGACAACTCATGATAACTAATGGTCAATTAGGTTAGGTTAGCTACATTATATATACTTTAAAAACATTGTGGACGGTTGATTTGGTTAGGATAGCTACATTAAAGATACTGTGAAATCATGTAAACGGTTTCCCTAGCCCTGGATAGATACATATTAAAAAGGTTATTTGCTAAGCGACCTTCTGGAGGAACTTCGGGTATGGCTCTCTCGTCAGTGAAATGAAGGCTTCCCCAGTTTTTGCACACGCACGAAGCAGTGGGCATTTCTCTCCCGGCATGCATCACTCAGCAAGCAATCGGTGATCGGAGTTCTCTGTGACGTCACCGTCCTCGATCTGCCCTCTCAGTGGTCACCAATTGAAACTGTATTTTTCGCAATGGTCATTTTTGAAGTGAAGCCGAAGCCTATACAACCACATACAGCGTAAAAAAATGTATAGCCAGTCATGGGGACTGTCAACAGAAGTGAAAACTTAAAACTTAGTTTTTAAATGTGTAACATGACATCATTTCTACGTCAAATGTAAGTCAGAAAATGATTTTGGTATTATATCTTGTACGATGTCAGCATGATATCATTTATCCCTACATCATTGTTTAGTCACAACAGATGTCACTGGTATGTCAAAATTACGTAAAACTTTCATTACCTAGCTATGACTTACCAGTGAAGTCAGACATGGGTCATGTATTCACGTGGTAAAATTAACTACACTTAATGCTACTATAAAGCATGTCGGTGATGTGAACTCAACAAGATTCTACCCATCCAAAAAAAGAGTCCAACACGCACATGATACAGTCGAATATAAACAATGTATTAGTGTCTATGTGCGTGTACATGTACACAGGCCGCTGCGATTCACCAGTCTGTGCACAACACGTCACTAGCATGCTGGTGATGCGAACCCAAAAATTTTGCCCCCCTACCAAAAATCGCTCAACGCGGCTGAAGAAATTTTTATTTTAAAAATGTTATCTCCACGGCCTTCTTTGATTTCCACATCGTATTAGGTTTATAATCGGGCCAATGAGTGAGTATTATGCGGCAGTGTGGTAGCCACATCTGTGACGAAGGTGGAAAGAACTGGAGAAGATCAGCAAAGGACAGCGAAATGGACCACGGGGTATGTGGAGGAGAAGGGAAGGGGCCAAAAAAGGGACATGCATAGGTCACAGGCGTGGCTTCAGAAAAAAAAAAGAGGTTCCCGAGCCCAATTTTTTTTTTGTAGGGTATATACATTTTTTAATTTACGTGTTAAACTTTTAGTTTCGTCAAAATTTCCATGAGAGTACTGAAGCTCAGTATTTGAGACAGTACATGTAGTGAATATTCCAAGGCCGATCTGCGATTCTAAATTTCATTACTTTTATGACTAACTGCATCCTTCTTTGCGTGAGAGCTCCTCCCAAGATGTCTTACCGGAGACACCCTTGATTGGCCATTGGAGATGATCAAGGAGCTGGGGTGGGAAACGTTTCAGGGGTGGAAGAGGGGTGGAAAGACTGGTAAGATTTTTAAAGTTTTTTTTAAGGTGATCAAGGAGTAGGGGGCTGGATAAAAAAATTGGGAATAGGTTGTGTAGGGGAAGGTACAGAGGAAGATGAGACCATGCATAGAGATTGGAGATGAACAGACAGAGGAAAGCACTCGTTCATGGTTAGGAAAGGGTGGGAGTGTGAGGGGCGCTGTCACAACTTAGACACACACAACTTAGAATCTTCTATGTTATGCTAGGTTCTAAGTGGTGTGGTTCTAAGATATGATAGTTCTAAGTTAATGTGTTTCGGCGTTGCGTGTTTCTAAGTTATGTGTTTCTAATTTATGATCATTATAACTTATGACAGTTCTAAGTTACGTTTATTTTTTCGAGGTTTCCAAGTTATGACTGTTCTAAGTTGTGTGTTTCTAAGTTATGTGTGGTTCCCGGGTATGGAGAGCGAAGTAGGGGGAGAATTATTAGCCACAAAGTGGAAGCCCAATTGGAAGTGGATATAAAAGGTTCGCTAAGAAAGTACAGGACCCAGTTCCCTTCAAATGTATTATTGTGCCTCAAACTGTGTCTACCTCTGTGGAGCAAGGTTTTCTCGATGGTATGAAACTCTACTTAAATTCCTGAGAACCTGGGTTTGAATCCTGACCTGGTCATCCTGATTTCAGTTTTCCGTAGTTTCCTAAATCACTAAGCAAATGCGGGAATTTTTCTTAACAATAGACCATGGCTAATTCCTTTCCTAACATTCCTGTTCTGGATCATCTCTAATAGCATCATTTTCTTCTAGACATTAGGCTCAAATAATAATAATAAATACCCTAATGACATCTAAGTTGTCGAGGTGGATGTTATAATACATAAGTAACTTCGCAAAGTAATTTCAAAATCCAGTAGCTTGGCTTCTGGGTTGTAGCCGTGTCCTTGGCGAATAATTCACCGAAGTTTCGGTCGACATTGCAGTCGTCATCTTGAGTAGCTAACTGCTCCCTGATGATGGCGACTGCAATGTCGACTAAAAAGTCGGTGAATTATTCGCCAAGGACACGGCTACAACCCAGAAGCCAAGCTACTTCAGACAATGGCCGTGAAAGCCTGCGAACATTCTTAAAAAAAATAATTTTAAGGAATAATTATAAAACATTCATGACCTAGACTCTGAAAGACGATTTATTCCTGCAAGTTTACACAGTGGTTCTTAAGCGAATAATGTTCAAGGACAGTATATTTTACTCTTTGAAATCAACGTCACGTTCATTATAGTCCAGTAGATGACGCTGAACACGAGGAATACCACTGGGAATATCAGAAGAGAAATGCGATCCAGGAAGAACCAAGAGCCTTTGTTCTTCTTGAAGCACTTGTTGGTAAACGATTCCGCGTATCGCCGAAACATGGCGTTCAGCTTCCTCTTCTTTTTGTTCTTCGACAGCTCCTGCGAACAAGCGTGTGTGAAATTAAAACAATCGACTTGGCAACATTTAGTTAATTCGTGTTAATTGAGTGATAAGACCATTTTGCCCCTCCCCCCCCCTCCCCCCCATCCCCCACCACAAAATAGGTGATGTTGCGTACTAAACTGAATTTATTGCCATAAGTGAGAAATGTAGAATAGGTTTCAGTGAAACAATATGTATTATTGTGGCAATCAGGATTCCTCCAACAATATATATTTCTGTTCCATCTCAATTTTTGGATTTATCACAACGCTGTCACGATAGGTGTGTGGTGATTATTTCAAAGAACGTGTGTATATTTTATCTAACCCACAGTAAAATGTCATGATTTTTTTTTATAATAGGAATGAATTTATTTGGTATTTAAAATTTAGTGCGAGTGTGCATAACTTTCATGTGCATAAATAAAAATAATTTATAATATTGACCTGATGAAAGCTTTTTTGGACATACGCCATTGCTAAGCACATGTATGTCTGTAGAAGAAAACTACAAAAAACCCAAAAGACAAAAAAAACAATTGTCTTTTGGGGTTTTTCGTAGTTTTCTTCTATAGACATACATGTGCTTAGCAATGGCGTATGTCCAAAAGCTTACACCAAGTCATGAACTCCCATTGCACAAATCTTTCAAAGATAATTTATAATATTGTTATGAAGGCGAGAGATCAGACCACGACGCCAGGTTCTGAGCTGGCTGGCGGCCCTGCACGACCACTTGACGTCACACGCCGTGTCACGTACCGTACACTGACGTAACACGTAGTCACGTACCGTACACTGACGTAACACGTGCCACGCGCGCCTGGCCGGATTACAAGGGTCGTTGCTACCACCCTCCCTCCCTCACCCCCTCCGCAACCACGCGCATCGTTCTTCCTCGGCGCTATTTTTATCTACCGCTGAGCGGCCTTGGGGAATGGGAAGCCTACGATTCACTCATCCTTCTGGACATACCCGAATACTCACGTTGGCAAGCCTTCTTTCAACAGACGAGAGGCGAACGCCCGATCGTGCATCTTCGGTTTTTTTTGTTTTGTTTAATGTAAATAAATATGCAACTCATGAAAACTAATGGTCAATTAGGTTATGTTAGCTACATTATAAATACTTCAAAACATTGTGGATGGTTGATTTGGTTAGGATAGCTACATTAAAAATACTGTGAAATCATGTAAACGGTTTCCTAGCGCTGGATAGCTACATATTAAAAAGTTATTTGCTAAGCAACCATAAAATGATTTTACAGCTTTTTTAATGTAGCTATACTTACCTAATATAACCAACCATCCACAGTGTTTTAAAGTATTTTTAATTACTTCTTGCTAATTTTAAGAAAAGAAGGCTTGCCAACGTGAGTATTCGGGTATGTCCAGAAGGATGTGTGAATCGTAGGCTTCCCTTGGGGAATTCCGTGGGCCGCCGCGCGGAGTGGCGCGAACGAGCGCCGTATTTCTCGATGTTTCGGGCAGCGGAGTCGGCCCCGGGTATGACGCGACTCGTCACAGCCGCTCTCGTCGGTTCGAGAATGGTGCCACAGGTACTTTTAAGCAGCGACGCCGGCCTCCGAGTGAGTTGCGCGAGTGAAGGGAAGTGCGACATCGGCGAAGAGTGTCAAGAGACCCCCCTGAGAGTGACGCGACGCGGAGCGACGGGACCTTGAGAGAGTGCGACTGAGTGGCGCGAGACTGTGTGAGTGGACATGCGCGAGGTGAGGGGCGAACCACTGTTGAGCCTGGCTCCAGTGAGGAGTGCGAACTGCGGAACTAGATAAGACATTGAGTGACTTGCGAATAAACATTTTTAAGTGTCGGTGATTGGTGATCGGAAATTTATAAGTGCAATTATTTACTAATACTGTAAATATTAGTAATCAATAAAACTAATTAAACTTAATTGGGGATATCCCTTACGAACCCAGTTCTTTCCACATAGGTCGTAACAATATGTTATTCTAAAAAAAAAGAACATAAAAGAAAGCTTCGCTATTTTTAGTCTCTCTGGTGTGATAGTGATGTGCAGTGTCGACTAAGTGGTATATGTTATGATATAGATAGGTAAGGACGAAACACAAAAATGGAAAGATCCTATCCCGAGATCAAAAACTTTCAGGTAATAACAATATTTATTCATCATTGAAAAGTGAGACTTCATTGACAGACATTTTGAAACCCTAAAAGAGTGCCCATTGAAAATATTTTTTTAAAAAACGAACATGTTTAATGAAATTAATTTTATTCTACAACCCTTGATCTCACCATCGCAAATTTCAGGGATCCATTTAATTTTAATTTAAAAAAAGTTAACTACAAAGAAGAAAAATGTTTGAATCCTAAATATATGTACTTATTGGTACAGTCACCCCGTTAAGTAAAAAAAAAATTGTTCGCAAGTTTTTCATAGATTATTTTATTATTTTTATTTTCGTCCATCTGACCAATCAGAGATTCCTAGAAGCTTTTATATAAAGCATGTTCGGAAATTTATGGGTAAAAATTTGTGATGGGTGGCAGTGGATGCTTAAGCAAGCACTTTTCGTTGAGAAACTTTACCGACTATCACTGCAAGGGGGTGAAAAGTAGTGGCTGGAGGATTTGCACAAGTGGTATAGGACACGTCAAAAAGAACAAAAACTAGCTGTGCAGGTACGGGAAGCCTACGATTCACTCGTCCTTCTGGACATACCTGAATACTTACGTTGGCAAGCCTTCTTTACAACAGACGATCGTGCATCTTCCGGTTTTTTTTTGTGTTCATTGTAAATAAATATACAACTCATAATAACTAATAGTCAATTGGGTTAGGTTAGCTACATTATAAATACTTTAAAACATTGTGGACTGTTGATTTGGTTAGGATAGCTACATTAGGCCCATCTACAATAGTCCGAACCTGTGCGTGGTCCGTGTCCTTATCCGAATGTGAGTGACGTCACATTGTCTCACCGAAAACTGCCCTGTCCACAATTGCGATGTCCGATGTCCGAAGGTATTGATTTCTAAAGTTGCTACCAGAGCGCAGTAAATGTGCCAAACCAAATGTTTTTGTTTATTGTTTTGATGCTTTGTAGTTTGAGATTGAACTTTTGAAAGTTGTGGGAGTTCAATATTATATATTTATTCAGTAAGGCAAAGTGGCTCTTCTTGACTTACAACACCTTCCATTTCCTTCAATAACAAAACAAACACCACGTTTTCAAACGGGAACCGGAAATTCAAATATCGTGAGTGTTCTGTTCCTTTTCTGAGTCCGAAGTACACAGGTTGACAAAAAGTTCAAATTGACGATAGACTTCGGACCAGGTAGGTTCGGACCTTCGCCCACTTGACGCATGACGTCAGAGTGTCACGTGGACCAATCAGCGACGAGTGTCCTTCAAACACAGTTTAGGACATTGCTAATGTAGACGGGCCTTAAAGATACTGTGAAATCGTGTAAACGGTTTCCCCCAAATAAATACACCTGTTATGGTACGGGAAAAAAAAAGAAGCGAGCATGAACTTCGGGTTTTGGCTCTCTCGTCTGTGAAAAAAGAAGGCTTGCCAAGGTGAGTATTCGGGTATGTCAAGAAGAACGAGTGAATCGTGGGCTTCCCGTGCAAGTTACTACCGCGTGTCGGAACTCGCCTCAAAGGTCTGGTGCTGTACCGGACTCCTTCTTTGTGTCCATACAAAATAGTGATAATTCTATTTAAAAAAATGATTCAATTTTTATTCATAAAAGTATGCAATCATTTCATCAATGTTTTTTTATGACGTTGCCACGTTAAACTATCGCCCGTAAACCGACTTTACAAACAATTTTTTTTTTTTTTTTTTTTTTTTAATTTTCATGTTCGTCCATCTGACCATGCAGACAATTTGCACAAGTGGTATGGGACACGTCAAAAAGAACAACAACTAGCTGGCAGATGCGGGTGTACTACTGCGTGTCTGAACTCGCCTCGAGGTCTCGGTCGACGCCCAGCGCTGCGCCGGACTCGGCCGAGGCCGTGAACAGCTTGCAGTAGGTGTGCGTGGTGGTCTCCTGGCCCTGCTTCATCTGGTACAGGATGGCGCAGTACTCCACCAGCGCCAGCACCACCAGCGAGATGCACGCCAGGAACCACACGTCCATGGACTTCACGCCGACGCAGGGAGGCGACGTACTCCTGTTTTGGGGGAGGGAAAACCATTTCAGAGTTAGTTAAATCGCACTGTCAAAGTAATACGGGCCACGTGTGCCATTGGCGTAGCTGTGTTCGTAATGTTGGGGGGGGGGGGGGGGGGGGGACAAATAATGATTTTGATGTCGTGTAAACCCATTCCCCTCTTACTAAGACGGGGGGTGTCCGGGGGTCCTCCACCGGAAAATTTTGATTTTAAAAGTGAAAAATAGCGCTTTTTAAGCAGTTTTTGTATCTAACCATTGGATACATCGATGTTAAAATTATTATTGGTTTCTTAAGATAAAATTTGATGAGTGAAGAAATTACAAATAAAGTTGGGCAAAATAATATTATAAAATAAAAATATCACGGTCTAGAAAGTTGGGGGGGACAGTCCTCTCCACCCAAAAAGTCAGAGGGACCCCCCGGTTCCTACGCCCCTGCACATGTCAAAAGTAGTAACTTTTCAGGCCACAATTAAACAAGAGGCTATATTATTGCAATAACATGGTTAAATTTCAGACTTGCGTCCATCGCAACATCGTGTTTGACCGTTATTTTTTCAAAATTCATGTATGGCCTTATTTCATTGTTAAGATTGGCAGATTTTGTTTCCATTGGCGATCTTAACTCAATTTCACATTTTTTTGAGATATGGCTCTATTACTTTGACAGTGCGAAATGTTCCTTTCTTTCTCCTACCGTGCCGGAATTTTGGGAAGCCTTCTTATTCACATACGAGAGACCCAAAACCCGAAGTTCATGCTCGCTTCCCCCCCCCCCCCCCCCCCCCGTTCTATCTAATTGTATAAACCGGTGTGGCATTAATTTTTGCGGTCGATTAGGATACGTTAGATACATTATAAAAATACTTTAAAACATTGTGGATGGTTAGTTATATTAGGTAAGTATAGCTACATTAAAAATACTGTGAAATCATTTTATGGTTGCTTAGCAAAAGACTTTTCGATATGTAGCTATCCAGGGCTGGGAAACCGTTTACATGATTTCACAGTATCTTTAATGTAGCTATCCTAACCAAATCAACCGTCCACAATGTTTTAAAGTATTTATAATGTAGCTAACCTAACCTAATTCACCATTAGTATCCTTTTATCAACACCGCCATATTTATTTACAATGAACCAAAAAAAAAAAACAACCGAAGATGCACGATTGGGCGTTTGGCTCTCTCGTCTGTGAAAAGGATTCCCCTGAATTTTTTTTAAATGAAGCATCTTAACTCTCGGCGTATGGCATTTTGTAAGAGTAATTCGTGTGTAGCAATGGTGCACCGGTGCACCTCAACATTTTTGATACTTTCCCGATTTTCTAGCTTAAAATAATTACAGATGTCCAATACGGCGGACAAATTTCAAAATAGTGGAATGATTTTCATTAAAATTTAATTATTTAATTATTTATAAATTTAAAAAAATTCTTTTCCCATCATCATTCACAAACAGACTGCTATCGGACACTGGAATATGTTTTTTTTTCTCCAATGACGAACAGTAAAAAACTGCAATGGCAATATATGTCCCAAAAAAATTTATTAAATCAAAATTATTTAAAGAAAGAAACCTGGTTTTAGTTTTGAAGATTACAAGGTCCTGCATCATGTAGATCCCATGAACTCTTAAGACTTTTCTCTGTGAATACAGATTGTTCCGAACTACGACCGTCATTCTCACATTCCCCTCCCACATATGCGCTTTATCAGGGTAGGGTGGGAGAAACTTCCAGTTCGCTTTTAGATACATTCTACAGCTTTATTATTTAAAACAGAACTGTCAGGGATCGCTCCCTGTTGTTTGATCGGGAAGGTGTTAGAGCTTCGGCAATGACCACCAACCCAGCATAGTCACCGCCTCAGCCCCTTACCTCGCTCAGCTGACCAGACAGTTGCTGTGTCCTGAGCCCTAAGACTATCAGCAACTGCTGGCGCCTACATCACACTGGGACCCCTCAAGACACCCGGTGGAGGTACTATCCAACCTCTGCCAGCTGTCCAGGCTAGCACCGGAGCTGTCGTCGCTCACCACGTCGACTCCGCATCGGGGCTAGGGAACCCTTAAGAGCCTGCTCCAAGCGATCGGAGCATCTACCACCAAGTACGAGTCCTACCCAATCAGAATCCAGGGCCTTGGAGAAAACCTCAGCGGGACACCATTCAATCTTTAATGGATTCTTCCCGTACCTACTACCAACTTGGCGTCAAGGGAGGAGGGTGGGAAAGTCATCAGTGTGTTCCGACCTTACGGCTGGCATTCTCACGTTCCCCTCCCATATGTACGCCCTATCAGGGTAGGGTGGGAGAAACATTCCAGTTAGTTTTACATACATTCCAGAGCTTACAGCCGGCATTCTCACATTCCCTCTCCCGCATGTGCGTCCTATCAGGGTAGGATGGGAGAAACATTCCAGTTCGTTTTAGATACATTCCAGAGCCTACAGCCAGCATTCTCACATTCCCCCTCCCACATATGCGTCCTATCATGTTAGGGTGGGAGTGACATTCCAGTTCGCTTTTAGATACATTCCAGAGCTTATTTAAAACAGAACTGTGATGGGATCGCTCCTTTTTTTGTTTTGATCGGGGAGGGTGTTAAGAGCTTCGCAGCGGCATAGCTAAGGTGACTGGCGCCCCCCTGGCAAGACTTGAAAATGGCGCCCCATTTTGGATTAAAACAGAGGGTGGGAAGGGGTGGAAGTGTTCAGTAACCGCGAAAACCGTCGCGGCATCGCCCCCTCCTGCTCCGGCGCTATTAGCGGGGGGCCATCCCAGCCACCAGCCCGCTACGCCACTGGAGCTTCGGCAATGACTAGCGGTCTGGGGTGTCACACTCGGGTGCAGCACGTGCAGCGTGTTTGGTGCACGCACCTGCTCGACTCGAACAAGGTGATGAGGGACAGGAGGTTGGTGACGAGCAGGACCATCCTTCCCGGGACCACCTCGGGGTTGACCAGGAAGCTGCCCCAGGACACCACCACGAACAGTCCCGTGGGGATGTACGTCTCCAGCATGTGGTTGGCCAGCTCCCGGTTCAGGATCACCCAGAAGCGAAGCGACGAAACGTTCCCTGTAACAAAAAAAAAAAATTTGGTTGTCTGTAAAGTAGGTTTACGGACGGTAGTTGAACGTGACAACGTCATAACAAAACTTTGATGAAATGATTGATCCAGAAGGAAATGAGGAATCATATTCGGCCTGAGACTGAGCCGTAATAGGTTTTTGCAATTTTTGGAATTTCTTATCTCCGCCGGGTTTAATGAAAAGAGGAAGTTCAAGAGCATAGAATAAAAGTATTTTCGGATTTTTATCATAATTTTTCAGAAATACCGCTAAACTACATATTCACTGTATCATACCAGCAATAAATATTTAATTACACAGCTATACAATACTCATACAACACTGTACACATCCGTAGTGGGACAATTTTTCGTGCGTGCAGCCAGCGTTCATCGATTTATTAGACGTTGTCACGTCAAAAAGAAAACCAAAAAGCACGTGTACATGAGCACGCATGATGGAAGTGAAACAAAATTCCTTATGGAGAGTGAAAAAAAAAAAAATCACTGGAACCGTTGTACAACTTCTAGAGGATCATACGTTGAAGGATATTAACACTGAATTATATATACCTATATTTTTTTCAATAAAAGATTCAGTTTTATGTAAATCACCCTCGATTGCTTTTTTTTTTTTGGAACGCATCTCGCATGTCTCGAAAAGACCAGTGCAGTCAGCTATGTGTTTCCCCCCCCCCTTCACAACCCTCCGCCACCACCACCCCCCAACCCACCAAAACCCCCCTCCCAACCACCCCCACCACCTTCCCACCCACCACCACCCCCACTACAACCCCCACCCTCACCCAATCACCCCCACCCCCACCCAACCACCCCCACCACAAGCCCCCACTCCCACCACAACCCCCCCACCCCCACCACAACCCCCCCACCCCCACCACAACCCCCCACCACCACCACAACCCACCACCACCACCACAACCCCCCACCACCACCACAACCCACCACCACCACCACAACCCCCCACCCCCACCACTACCCCCCCCCTTCACACTCCTCCGCCACCCCCACCCCCCATGTCCACCCCCACCCCCCATGTCCACCACCCCCCAACCAACCAAAACCCCCCTCCCAACCACCCCCCTCCCAACCACCCCCACCACCTTCCCACCCACCACCACCCCCCACTACAACCCCCACCCCCACCCAATCACCCCCACCCGCCACCCCCCCCTCCCCAACACCCCCCATACACCCCACCACCCCCCCCACCCCTCACTGACCTGCGGCGTGGAAGGTGGTGTAGTTCTCCTCGCAGGTGACCAGCTGCACCCTGAACTTGGGCAGGCGGGAGCTCTTGGCTGCCGGCTGCATGTAGAAGGTCACTCCCCCCCGCTTGTCGTCCCACTCCAGCGTCTCCTCGTCGCTGCGGGACATGGCTGCGGCCACAGAACAGAAGCGCGACTCTTAGGCTGGGTTCACAATTGAAATAATAACAGTAACAGTGACAGTAGGTCGTGTGCATAGGATATGAACGCCATGTTTCCTAACCTAACGATTCACAATAGCAGAGAGTTGGTCGTGTGCATGGGAGCGAGGTCGTGCGCATGGGAGTGAAATGAATATATTTTATTTCGGTCGCGTGCGCATGGCACAACAGCCAATGAGAGAAGAGCAGGGTGCTTTTTTGGCGGGACTAGAAATATGTTTATATTTATTAACCACATTGTGGTAAGAAAATTACGAGATAATAATAGTATTATCGTTATTTTGAAAGTTAATATGTTTATTTACTAACACTGGAAACAGATGTCGCATAGTTCGCGAAATTTCATTGGCTGAAATTAACAGTAAGAATTCAATTGTGAACCGATTTCGCAGTTCGCACAGGTCGTGTGCACAGGACGTATGCATGGCTTGCTATGCACTCGCTTAATTTTTTTAATTGTGAACCCAGCCTTACAGTGGAAACTGAAACCATGTTTCACGCGACACGTGTCGCTATCTGTTGGGCGGGCCCATAACTAACAGCAAATAAAATATCTGAATAGAGGTTCTCCCCTGGTGGGGACCACCCTGCCAAAACATTCCTGTCTTTATTAGGCACGGTTGGGAAAATATACATACATGGAGGGAGACACTTGATACATTAATAGGAAATACATTTACAGTTATATACAATACAATGGTTTGCCCGGAGGAGGCCTCGTTCAACTATTTAAGTCCTTGGCGGCTGGTGGTGATGTGTGGTGGTGGTGTCCTTGTTTTTGTTGGTGGAGGAGGTCCTAATACGTTTTTTTTGTTATATTAAGTTATCTCCTTGGCGGCGCAAAACTAATTTAATCGATGCGAAAAATACTTAATGATGTTTTGTATTAAACCGTCATGTAATAAAATAAAAGAGTAGGAGGTGCAAAAACTCATTGTATTACATACCACAAAATTAGTGGCTACCTTAATAGAGTGGATTTTCACTTGTTTGTTTGCCTGATAATAGCTTATACATTACGTCTCCTAATAAATTAATGTAGTCATGTTAGCAATGTATTATTAAAACTGCTATCTAGCGGACGGGCCCGTAACTTCTTCAAAAAACTAGGTCTCAGTCTCGGTAATTAGAGTTTCTCCCCCGTGGCTGTGGTGGCGATATTCCGGTTAGTGAGACCCCGGAACCATCCCCAACTCAATATGTATCACAATCTTGTGGACACGATAACTGTTGTGATTTTATTCACAAAATAACTTTTAAACTGATACATAAAACACAAACATTGAAAATCTCGGTCGAGTTCGTTAATGGGCGATATCCGACCAAAGGAGTAATCATGGTGAAGATTTTTTTGACGTGATAACCGTCTTATAAATCGATGAACGCCTGCTGCACTCACGAAAAAGTGTCACGTTCCGCCTGACCGAGCGTGCAAGAACCGGCCAACCACCACGCGAGAAAATCTTCTATAGCTAATATCAAACAGGTTAAGGCGGGCTTTTTAACTAATTGTTCGTGATTATATTTAAACAAATTATTTAAATTAAATTTGCAAAAACTGTAAATAATATTTGAAAATTTAAAAGTATCCAATTTTTTAATCAATGTTTTCCCATGACTTCACGTAAAATTATCGTCCGTAAACCGACTTTACAGACAAACCCCCCCCCCCCCCCCTTTTTTTTTTAAATTCCTTGCCACGGCTTTTTTTGTATAGGCTTAAAAAAGACGAGATTTAGTAACTTTTGAAGTAAAAAATCATGACATCTGGAGTCACTCACTTGGATAAGGTTTTCTTTTGGGGTGGGGGTTATATAAGCTGGTTTATGTTGATAGCTGTTTAAAACTATGTAAATATGATTATAAAGATCGGCTATTTCTGAATAGTTATGGATGCGTCATTATATCACACATCCCTGCAGTTATTATCAAATAGAATGATCACATAATTTTTTTTAAATCGATGCTATATTACAATTTTGTATTTCCATTTGCCCCTGCTCTTTCTTGTCAAAAGTTTAGCTGATTTCCATAGATATCAAGATTCAAAATGCGCCTTATTACAACCAAATGTCAATAGACAGCGTCGGCAGTAAATGTGTTCGGATATCGTTCATCCAATAGAAATGTTTCCTTTCCATTGTGTCTGTATTTGGTAGGAGCTACAGGGATGTGTGCGCTATGGACACAACCGTAGATATGTATTATGGATACATTTATCTGTCTAATTAGTGATTAAATTATTTTTTTCAAATGTGTATTTTTACTTTTATATTAGTTGTATAGGGGGAAATGAGCGTTTATTATATCTCAAATGACACAATAACCCTTCTGTGCTCTGTTCGTAACTTCGTCCTGTTCACAGATGCAGATATTTTTAGCGAAAACCGGCAGTATGACCTTTTTAGTCATACATGGTGTTCCGCCATCTCTCAAAACTACTGTAACGCTGAACTTATTTTTCGCGTTTAAACCCATTTGTTATGCAATTGGTCCACATAAATAATAGTAGTGTAGGAATCAGAATCTAGCCTTTACCCTTGCCACGCAAAGTGTGAAATTTTAGTGTTTTAGACTACGTTTACCAAGAGTATCTCAGTCATAAAATGTTAAACACGACGCATTAAAAAATAAACATTCCCATTAGTCGATATATCATTTATTTTCCATTAGTCATGCTATCATTTATTTTCCATTAGTCGTGATACCATCTATTATTCATTTTCCTTGATATCTATTTTCCATTAGGCGTGATATCATCTAGCTCTTTCAACATTAAATGCTTAGCTGGAAAACAAAGGTTTTTTTTTTTTTTTTTTTTTTTAGAAATTCCAGCGCCAGATATGAATGTTTATGTAATAAGCAATAAGTACAATTGGAAATAACACCTCACACTTAGCAGAGGAATACAATAAATCAAAACACGAACCGACATGAAATGGGAGTCTACTTACGCAATAAGAACTCAATCATGCATGTCTGGACATCCAAAGGGTACAGTTGGAAGTCGAAATCGCACCGGATATCCATGTAGGCTCTGGAAAAACCATGCAGGTGTCCAGAAAAAATCCACAAATACAATTCCTTGACCTATAAAGCTATATTATGCTATTAAGGCTGTTTTCTCTGACATCTTTTAGTATGTCTATGAAAAAATAAAAATTTACGCGCGTTAGAGGTAATACTTAACTTGGCATGGTAAAAAAAAAATAATTTTAAATTTGCATACAAATAATTAAAATAAAAAATAAAAAAAGACTGTAGGGATATGATAAAAACGATTGGTAAAGTAGAAGTTCAATCAAATTTAAAAAAAATTAAATACTCAGTATTCAATATAAATACAAATACGTCTACAAAGTTAATAATTTAATTTTTAAAAGATAAAAGAGATAAATTTTAATAACAAATTAAAATCAGTAAATATGGAAAATATTTATTGTTATTTATTAATATTAATTATTTATTAAATAATTAAACAATTATAATTTATAATGTAAATAATCTGAACATACGGGAAAATAATCTTTGTATAACTACACTTTAAACGTTTATAAACATAATTTTTGTCATTAAAATTCACATCAAATGTTTTTAATTTTATGAACCAGTATTCTAGATTTCAAGTCACCGTAGTATATGATTTAAAAGCATATGTATATTTGAAGTGGCTCAGCTTCTGAGTTGTAGCAGTGTCCTTGGCGAAAAATTTCACCGACGTTTCGGTCGACATTGCAGTCGCAATCATCGGGGAGCAGTTACCTACTGAGGTACATTATATGTATATTTATTATTTTTATGTTGCCTTTTTGTATGTAACTTTTTGACGTTATAACGTCTTATAAATCAATGAACGCCGGCTGCGCGCACGAAAAAATAGTCATGTTCCACCTGAGCCAAGCATGCAAGAACCGGCCAACCACCGTGCGAAAAAAATCTTCTATAATATCAAACAGGTATTAAGGCGGTTTTTTTTAAACTAATTGTTCGTGATTATATATTTAAACAAATTTTTTATAGTTAAATTATGCAAAAAAACTGTAAATAATATTTTGAAAATTAAAAAAAAGTATGAAATTTTTTAATCAATGTTTTTCTTATGACGTTATCACGTAAAATTATCGTCCGTAAACCGACTTTACAGAGAACCCCCCCCCTTTTTTTTTTCGTCATGTGAAAATAAAAAGTGGCCTGGTGCGCGCGCAAACTTAAAGATTCAATCTAAGCGCCTGAAGAAGAACGCAGGGCTCACCTCTCGACCACCCAGAAGCAAAGAAAATGCAGACAATGGCCGTGAAAAACCAGTCTTCCTGATGATGGACGGCTGCAGTGACTGCCGAAACGTCTCGAGACAATTACCTGGCACGACCTACGCCCAGAAGCCAAGGAAAAAAAACGCGTCGTCGTTTGTGTTTTATGACTCGTTTAAAGAGAGTTTAAAATTTTAACAAAGTGTTTTATCCGTGCGGCGAGGATTTCTATTAGGCAGCGATGTTGCGGGTAAGCGAGTGAAGTTTTAAGCAATAACTTTTAACACCTGTAATACTATGTTCTCTTTTACTATACCTACTCTGCATCGGTGTTATCTCAAAATAATCATAAACTTCTTAATTCATTATTGAGCTTGCTGATGGCAGCCAAGCCATGGCGGGTTGCGAAGTAAGTACCTTAACTGCTTCCAGTATTCTGAAGACTTTAACTGATCATCGTGCTCGGACCCTGCTTGGTCCCTACTTTACGACTGTTCTCCTCCAGCTTCTACGAAAGACTCTTCCACCCCGATAGCTTCCTCTGCCTTTTCTCCTACTCTGTCTCAACCCTGTGACCTGGGGGTCACACTGTGACAACCTCGTGACCAGGAGGTCAGTTCCTGCCCTGGTCCTGTAAACATGGTTGATCACATGATTGTACTTCCCGGCCAAGAGGCTGTGTGTTTTTTTTTTTTTTTTACCCAAGTTCCGCTACCGGTTCATGTTACATATCCTGTCGTCCCATGACTTCAGGCTCCCGCGGATAAACTATATTGACTCTGTACACACACTCACGTCATCTCGACAACATACGCCCAGGCTTCGCTTGCACTGAGAAGAAAGGTTTGTTTGCCTCAACAAAATATTTGTTTATATCTGGCGAAATAAATATAGTTTGTTGATTCAAACAAATATTTTGTAGTAGGAAAGAATCTGTCGACCCAACAAAATGATTTTTTTTTTCCAACTCAAATGTATATTTGGTTAAAAGTAACCGAGTTTGTTTTAAAGTAACAAAATTATTTTGTTCCACCGAGTATATATTTGTTTGGCCATATCTTTATATATATATTTCTTGTGTGCGTGTGTATGTCACTGAACTCCTCCTAGACGGCTGTACCGATTTTTATGAAATTTTTTGTGTGAGTTCACGGGGATTCGAGGATGGTTTAGATTCACAATTGGATATTTTATCTCGATTCTGAGTTAAGAAAAAACTAAAAAAACACGCTTTAAAAGCAAAAAAAAACTAAGCATTGTTGATAATTAACCTCCATGGCAACGGGCTTTTGCATTGTTGTTGCCTTCTGCGTAAACATGGGAAAGGTTTTTGGTAACGGCAGTGGCGTGCCCAAGAGGAGGGGTATGTATAATGAGAAGATACAAAATGTCCAGCGTAGAAATACTTACCGCCATACGTACATTTGGGCAGGACAATGTCTGTCTGGTCCGCTAGAAAGATATATATAGAGATATATATGTAGAAAGATATATAGAGATAGAGATATAAATAGAAAGATAGAGAGAGAGTTATAGAGATATACATAGAGAGATAGAGAATCAGAGAGATGAAGAGAGATGCTTAGTATACGTTTAAAAAAATTGATTGAGGCATTGCAACGCATGCCGGGCATTATCTAGTATTAACAAATATTTGTTTGATTCAAATAAACCTTCTTCTCTGTGTGCCCCGACAGCCCGAGTAGCTAATACATTAACTGAAATTGATACGCATAACTCAATACATGCGGTAAAAGTTTCGCGCATGTGACAAAAGCTACGCGGAGCAGCACCTCTCGAGCACCATGAGCTTGCCGCCGGGGAACACGAAGAGGTAGGAGATGTCCTCGCTGCCGTGCGCCTGCTCGTAGCCCATGAGGTTCCTCAGGTGCACCTGGGGCTTCCAGAAGAGCCCGGCCTTCTCCCTGCGCACCAGGTAGCGCTGCCCGGCCTTGATGGAGTCGCCCACCTGGAGCCGCGTCTCGGTCCAGATGTGCCGCACCACCAGGTCCAGCGACAGCACCTGCCGGTCAGTCCCCGCGGAGCCTTGCCTTCACCAGTGCTCGAGAACTTCACGTGAAACGGCCTTCATGTGGAACAACATCCCACGCGCGGTAACTCCGCATAGAACGGCGTTCCGCGCGCGATAACTCCGCATGGAACGGCGTTCCGCGCGCGATAACTCCGCATGGAACGGCGTTCCGCGCGCGATAACTCCGCATGGAACGGCGTTCCGCGCGCGATAACTCCGCATGGAACGGCGTTCCGCGCGCGATAACTCCGCATGGAACGGCGTTCCGCGCGCGATAACTCCGCATGGAACGGCGTTCCGCGCGCGATAACTCCGCATGGAACGGCGTTCCACGCGCGATAACTCCACATGGAACGGCGTTCCACGCGCGATAACTCCCGATAGAACGGCTTCCGCGCGCGAGAACTCCGCATGGAACGGCGTTCCACGCGCGATAACTCCGCATGGAACGGCGTTCCACGCGCGATAACTCCGCATGGAACGGCGTTCCACGCGCGATAACTCCGCATGGAACGGCGTTCCACGCGCGATAACTCCGCATGGAACGGCGTTCCACGCGCGATAACTCCGCATGGAACGGCGTTCCACGCGCGATAACTCCCGATAGAACGGCTTCCGCGCGCGAGAACTCCCAGTAGAATATCTTCCACGTGTGAGTACTCCCGATAGTACACTCTCGGTGCATCAAGGCTATGCATCAGCAAAACCGGGACGCCAATCTTCAGCTTCATTTTGTGGGAAGGCAGGTAACCTCTAGGCAAGACGTGACGGACGTACAAATGATAGCGCGTTAAGAATTTAAGTAAATGCCATCTATGGACGAAGTACTAAACTGTCATCAGCGCCTCTAGTTCGCTAGCGACCGCCAGCTACACTGAGCCAGGCCTGTCTGTATGACCATTCGTTCGTTTTTTTTTAATTGCCTCCCACTATGGAAGTAATTTTAAAGACGTATTCACGTAAAAGAATTGGCATTATTCAAATAACTGAAACAAGAAAATGGTTAAATAAAATCTTCTACAGAAACTAGTAAGACGAGGAAGATCGAAGCTTCCGTCTGTTCCAAAATAAGGAAATTCAAGACACAAAAAAGTGTGATGCGAACCATGCAAAGCACCTGTGTAAAATCTTCAGAATAAGGAGCGCAGGATGCAATAAAACATGAATGCGGTATCCAAGTTTGTATTACTTACGAAGTCCAACTCTCGGACGTTGATGATGTGCATGACTTCAGCTTTTATTTTGATCGGGAAAGGCACATAACCTGCAAAGAGACGTGTTCACACACATTTCTTTGTAATTACCCACCAGTCATAAAGGCTATGATAAAGAGTCAAATGCGAAAGTGTAATTAGGGTAGGGAGAAGAAAAAAAACCTTTAGTTTGGTGAACATCGACACAAACACACAAACACACACACTCAGAGCTACAGAAATTTTTGTTATATGCAATTGAATACTTCAACAGTTATTTATTTTCTTTGAATGGATCAAACAATGGCAATATTGATTTCCGATTATTTTTTTTTTTGGACACATGCAATTTCTGGTTACAATGTATTTCATAAGAAACCTCTAAAGCTGATTTAAAAAAAAAAAAAATGATGAATGTGTGCAAACAATTATGAAACAAACCAGATTCAGTCAAAGTCAAAAGTTAAAAGTTAAAAACCTAGCACAGAAACTTCCGTGGAAGGAATCAGTCAGAAAAATAATAGTTTAAAAAAACTAAAAAAAAAAAAACTCTTTTAAACAAAATCCAACTAAAAAATAGAAAATAAATTTTAATATTTTGAATTAAGAAGAGTGTAAATAAGATAAAAATATTGTTTTTTGTAAAAAAGCATTAAGTGAAACATCTTGCTTATTTTATCTTTGTGTAAAGTGAACATAGTTGCACATAAAAAAACAAATATGCGAGTATGCTAGCGCTACACTATACTATAGTGTAAGTGTGCGAGTGTGCAAGTGTGCGAGTGTCCGAGTGTCCCACGTCATTTCTGGCTCTCTCCCCACTAACTGTTCCCCATAATGTGATCGGAATTTTCGTAACGCTCGAAAATTGTGGTCCCCTCAGCAAAGAAGATTAACGTCAAAACATAAAATAATTTAATAATTTTCGCAGGCTTTCACGGCCATTGTCTGAAGTAGCTCGTGGCTTCTGGGTTGTAGCCGTGTCCCTTGGCAAATAATTCACCGACGTTTCGGTCGACATTGCAGTCGCCATCATCAGGGAGCTGTTACTTACTGCTCCCACTGCTCCCAAGATGGCGGCGATTGCAATGTCGTCCGAAACGTCGGTGAATTATTCGCCAAGGGACACGGCTTACAACCCAGAAGCCCAGCTACTTGATAAAATAATTCGAAGGAAAAAAAAAGTAATTATAATCTTTTAAGCGCGTTGCCTGGATTTACCTGGTGGGGGATACTGGATGTCGTAACCTTCAGCTAGGGTGAAGTTCTTGACGAAGGTCGTTTCTACGAGAGCCAGCAAGCCGAGGAACTGACACCTGTCGAAGGAGAAAAAAGGGAAGATGTTAAAAAAAAAATAATTGTCGTCTGTGAAGTCGGTTTACGGGCGACAGTTTAACGTGACAACGTCATAACAAAACATTGATGAAATAATTGCATGCTTTTATGAATAAAATTGAATCATTCTTTATTTTTAATAATAAAAGAATAAATACTTAAACTTATACTAGTAATCAGATTTTTAAAATGCAAGAATAATTAACCTTTATTGCCGAAATTGTTGTTGTAATAAGCAATGAAAACCACATTAACTTCACTTTATAAACAGTCGAGTGGAAGAGAGATAGATGCGGCGCAAGCGTACAATGAGCGTAACGGGACACAGCGTAACGGAACAATGTGCGTAACGGGACACTTTTTCGTGCGTGCAGCCGGCGTTCATCGATTTATTAGACGATGTCACGTCAAAAGCGAAAACAATTTGGAAAACAAAAAAAAAAAAATACAATAACCCGGTTTTGGACCTGATTTCTTTACAAACAATGTTATTCAAATACTGCCCATCTTGTTAAAACAAAAGTTAATGCTATGAAGTTTCCCTTTGGATTTGTGAACATCGGTTTGCGCCATTCGCCATATATTGCAGCACCCGTGGTCACACATTTCCGTTCTGAGATACTCCCGTTCAAAAAACTAAATTACTTCCACCAAAATGCTGTCGAGAGCTAAGAAGTTACAATTTAAAAAAAAAAATTACATCTTCAACAAATTTGTTGCGGTATAAATTTGTTTAAAAAAAAATAAATAAATAAAACTATTCAGACGGTCATAGTTCCGTATGGACTGCTTCATCTATTACTTATAATAAACCGGCTGTTCAACTCATAACTTGAAAAGCGTAAACCAGCTTTGTGAAGTACTTTAGGCTATACGTTATAAAAAAAATGTTATTTACCTTTCTTTTTCGAGTGTGAGAAATTTGCAACAAACGTTTTTTGGTAAAATTCAGACCAATCTCTATGAATCCCAGTCCAAAAATGTTGACTTTAAAGCACATAAAAGCTGGGTCATACGGCCTGCCAAGCTATAAAATTGAATAATAAATGTATGTATGTATGTATGTATTGCAAGCTGTGGCTAGTATTTGAGACTTGAGGCCCGTTCTTTAGTGACGCGGAAAAAGGAAACGCATCTCACGGTAAGAGTTTCTACAATACCAAGCAGACTGAGACGGACCCGTACGTATTAGCTCGCCGATGCTGATATCTTACGTTTACGTGACTCCGTGCGACCAATAGAAACCTAGTACTAGGTTGCGGCAGTAGCCGTGTTTTGTTTTTGACGTGACAACGTCTAATAAATCGATGAACGCCGGCTGCACGCACGGAAAAGTGTCCCGTTACGCACATTGTCCCGTTACGCACATTGTCCCGTTACGCTTTGTCCCGTTACGCTAATTGTACGCTTGCGCCCCATCTATCTCTCTTACACTCGATTGGAACAACCATCGATTTGACTTTTTCGAGGCACATTAAACTTGAAACACTCCCATTATTTTTCTATCATCGTCCTATCCTTAACAGAATAACACAGATTGGAAGAAGTTAAATAGCAACCCCGTATAAAAGATAAAGTTAAAATAATCTGTTCGTTAAAGTAATAAACATATTTGAATTAATGAGTGCAAATAAAAATAAATTTATCAATTAAATTGTAGATTTCATTTCACTCCTTCTTTGTATCCCTACAAAATAGTGATAATTCAACAAAAATGATTCTATTTTATTCATAAAAGTATGCAATCATTTCATCAATGTTTTTATTATGACGTTGTCACGTTAAACTATCGTCCGTAAACCGACTTTACAGACAACCAATTTTTTAATAAATTAATATTTCGTAACTGTGAAATGCAATCTCTTTGGTTGTCATTTATTACGCTTCCGTGCATTGTGAAAGCAGAATACGCGAGAGTCAAATGTTCCTTAAGATCCGTCTCCGTGCTATTGTGCAACTAGCCTTTAATTGAAAAGAAAAAAAACCGCGCACGTCCGTGCGAAAAGGTACATCGTGAAACGGAACGAAAAAATCGCGCGGAGTTGTGCACTCACACAGCTGCGATGTTTGTCAACGCACGAACGCTCAACTACATCGTGAAACGGAACGAAAACCTCGCGGAGTTATGCACTCACAGAGCTGCAAGCCACTGCGTAGTTGGCATGTCGATCAACGCACGGACGTACACCAAACGGGCAACTGCAGCGACAAAATTAATCCATCACAAGCTTACTAGCGCTCGCATTACGAGGAGTCAACTTAATGTGTTTGTGTTTGTGTGTTCACTGCGTCAATTCGCGATGCTATCTTATCACCTTGAAAGTGTCTGTCTGTGCTTTTAAAATGGACGGATCGATGCGTCCAACCCAACAAAAAAAAATTATACCTCACTGTGAAAGGTCATTATGGAAATTACACCTTTCAGCTCTCTGATTCATGCATTCGTCAAACTCTGCTCAATTTGAGGGTCGTTTGCAAGCAGCGCCTTCATCTGGTAAACAAACGGATATTTTATTATTCGTATGTTTATCATTGTTCCCGTGGGTAAAAATTACAGATAAGATGCCCTTTTGGGTACGCGTTGTTAGGTACAATCAAACAATTTTCGAATCCAATCTGCTAGTCCATATCCATAAATACTTTCAACAAAACCCCACTTTAAATTTTCAAAGCTTGCTTTTTTTTCCTTCTTTTTTTTTTGTCTAAGCTGCTAAAAATATTCGTTAGTTCCAGGAGAACATTAGTTATTATTGCACAAAACAACAAAACTTTAGATTTTGCTTTAAAGGGCTATCGGCATATTTCTTTATCAGCAATTCTGTGTTTATGTCCAATATTCGACCTCTCCTCTCCACCTCATTCCTAGTTCTCCTTCATCAAACGATTATGAGATACAACTATAACGATCGCTATTTTCTGTGATTTTACCGAAACCGAGATTAGCATGTGCATTATCATGCACACATTTTAATGTGTCTGAAGATGGAAAAGGTCGTTTTCGGCATGCAACCTACCGACACCAAATCGCTACATAGCACGTTCATAAGAGACTTATGGGCGTATGTCCCGTTCCAGGTCATGATTTTAGATTTATATTAATCACTGATCAACGTTTAGACATTTTCAATCGTTTAACTTTCACGAAACGAAAAATATATATAGTTGCATACTTTTTGCATAATTAGCTGCCAAAGTTACATTTTTAACCTTTTTGGGTTGTACAAATAAGGAGAATTTAATTTATTGCAGAACTGAAACTTTTTAGGATTAACTGCAATGCCACTGGCTACTTCAAGAAATAGTTTGCATTTCTTTCAGAAATATTAATTAATTTTACCTGACATTTCAAAATTCTCAAAATTTGTATGATCTTGACAGCCAAGAAACATGAAATGAGTTTTTGTGTGGTCTGGACTGAAGAATCCGGATTGAGATTTTACTATAAACACGGACTGGAGTGAAAAGAAAACACGCACGAGCAAGCCACCGCCATATTGCATTGTTTGTTATTGGTCTCGTTGCATTTCAGGCATAATTTGTGAAAATGGCAAAAAAAAAAAAAAAAAAAAAGCAGAGGAATGTGTGGACTGAGATGGAAGTAGAGTTATTGTTGGACGTAATGATTGAAAAACATATTTTAAGATTGTGGACGGAAAAAAGTATAGGAAAGGTGAGATATTTGAGTTGGTGAAGGCAGAAATGGACAGTGCCGGGTTCAAAAGAACAACAGAACAGATAATAATTAAATGGAAAGGATTGAAGGCAAGTTTTTACAAAGGAAAACGGAACAATGAGACAAGTGGAGCATCGCACCACAAAATTTTCATTCCATGTTGACTCCAGCTTCGATCTTGTTTACATTTCAATCTGGATTGTGGTATTTACCATAAACGCATTTCGTCAGTCTATATTCGTTACACATTCACTCAGAGTTCACTCCACTCCAGGTTCAATCCGGATTGAAATTTTACCCTAAACGAGGTAATTAAGATTGCCCTTAAAAACTGGAGAATGTGCTAGAAGAAAATGTTGGAAGTAGTCTGAATGTAAAATACATTGTCCACCCAAAACAAAACTGTTACCTATATGTTTCAAGGGATGTAATGATAAAATTCAACAAAAGTTTGACGTTTACTGAAGCAAACTTTTACTATGTGAAACAGTACTTACGACATTTGCATATTGACCCAAAATTACGCGAAATTTTTTTTAAGGGAAACAAATCTATGAAAACTTCCCATAGTCAATTGTTCAATGATTACATTATTTAGCGATGTAAACATCGCCATAGCTTCTGCAAAATGTTGACAAAAATATACGTAAATGTGAAGCTTTAGCACAAATAACATATAATTATAACATTTAAAAACAATTAAAATAAATTATTACATCAGAGTTTTCCGAATTATGTCGATGTATCGGAACATGAAAGTAGTATAAAACAGGGCATCCGGGCCCAGGCCTAAGGCTTGTGGTGTCGATGCTGGGATTCAATCTGTGGATCGTGATGTCACGTCAGCCATCTTGGACTCAAAATTTTTCAAAATGTCTTTGTGTCAAAAAATTTTGGTATTTCGAGGGAAAAATTCCCATTTTGAGGGAAAATTTACTGTTTTATTCCTCAAAAATTCAAAAATTCGGAATACGAAAAATCTCAAGCCTTAGAAACAACCAAACTTTTTCAAAAAAAGCTTAAATTCCCCAATGACCAGCCACCCTAAGCATCTGTCGGCCATCTTTGATGACCTTGACCATAAAATTAAAATTCTTTAATTTTAACCAAAAAAATATAAAAAAATTACGTACCTCAATTGTTTAGTTACTTAATCTATTACGTTCCTCGGTTCGATTCCCGGCGAGAGTAATCATGTAATATATTAATAAAACTCTAAAAATAATTAATAATTAAACAATTGAATAAAATTTCTTTTACCACAACCGCCATCTTGAATTTTGACCTAACCGCTGCAATTATCATTACATACGCCATCTTGAAAATCCGTAATTTTTATGCTAGAAAATTGGGAAAAATTCCAAATGAGAAATTAAATAGGCTACATTAAAGTTCGTTTAAATTTTGATTATGCATGTTGCATGTAATCTCTAATGTACTGTATGTCCTGCTTGAATAGCAGTTTAAGTATGTTCTATTTTCCTTCCAAGGAAGTGTTGTTCACATTTCTTTTCATCAGCTGATAAAAGTTCTACTGATGTTGCTTTTTTTTTCTCTCCCAAAAAAAAACATGTGTAACTGAACATACAAGTTATTTGTTCCAATCACAGGTAGGTACGTTAGCATGTGTTTCGCATTTGGCTTACCAGTCACAACAACCCAGTCGAACACAAGAGTGGAAACCATTTCGCTTTCCTGGTAGTTTAGCTCCTTTCATCTCTTCACTGATATTTATCAGCTGAGAGAAGCATCATCAGACCCGGGAATGTCAATTTATGGACATATTGATTTTAAACCCTCGAGATCTGTAACTGAATGTTCGAACGTTGTCGGATTTTCAGGTCCACCGAGTAAGAGCGGGGAAAGCAAAATATCCCGTGGCCTCATAGGAGTTTGGAATTTTTTTGACGTGATAACGTCTTATAAATGGAATGCTGGCTGCACGCACAAAAAAGCATGACCCATTGTCACGTTCCGCCTGAGCCGAGCGTGCAAGAACCAGCCAACCACCGGTCGAGAAAATCTTCTATAATATCAAATAGGTTAAATCGGGTCTTTCTAACTAATTGTTCGTAGTTATATTTAAACAAATTATTTAAATTAAATTTGCAAAAAACTGTAAATAATATTTGAAAATTAAAAAAGTATGCAATTTTTCATCAATGTTTTCTTATGACGTTATCACGTAAAATTATCATCCGTAAACCGACTTTACAGACAACCCCCTTTTTTTGGCTCAGATTTACCTCATAGGACCAAATTTACAAATCTATTGCTCTTATAATTCACAGTTACGCTTACAGGTAATACTGAATGAATGTGTATATGTGAGAGAGATAATGACAGCATCATAATTATTCTTCTACCTAAAACCATATTTAAAATGGTTTTTTGTTAGTACTAATCTTGGATGTTGAATTGGTGGATGATTCATCAGTAATTGCTGTAATTTCACAGTTTATTTCCAGATTTTACTTATTATACGTTGTTTATGTATCGTGGTTCAATGTAAAAGAAGGTGTAGGCTACATGCCTTAATTGTGCCAAACAAAATTTGAATAAATAAAAAATATAATGAAATAGCACATATCACATTTACGGTTATGGCCACGTTTTTTATAATGGGCTTGGCAATTGAGGGAGGGGGAGGGGAGAATCAAGGGAAAAGGGGGCTGGCTAAGTTCAAAAATGTCTTTTTAATGTGTGTGTTTAGCCTGATGGTAGGACAAAAATTACAAGTCTGTTGCCAATAGAACATCTGGAAGGTGTTGGGAAGCGAAATTTTAAGTGTGACAGGACCTTCAGTGAAGCATCTCTGCATATTATAAATTTTTAACAAGCTCAGAGAAGGAAGCCAATTCTTTCCTACTTCCCGAAGACAGACCCAAGTAGTGGCAGAACTGCATTTCCCAAAACTGCACAAAATCGAAGTCAGGTTGGCCAGATATGAATTCCAATCCGTCTGGATTTAAGTCCATCATCTCATCACTACATGACCTTGCTTTGTTTTCAAATTTGGAGAGAAAAAAAAAAATGCAAGTTTAAAAGTTAAAAAAACTGACTAAAAAATTAAATTTATAAACTCCATAGCTTAAAAATAAGAAATGACCAAATCACCACAATGTTAGTTCAATTTCATCATATAAAGTACAAAAAACTTTTGTTAAATAGGTAGCTACATGAAATGTCCCAATTATATTATTTTTTTAAATTTTACTATACCTACCATTTTCATCCATTTAGGCATTATGCACATGAACCAAGTAAATGTATGTGTTTATTATACTGTTGTTTTGAATTTTAATTAAGTTTATGTTGTATTCTCCGAACACAAGTACCCAATACAAACCAACAATGATCGACCACAAATCACAGACTGCCAAACAGGTTGGAACACGACCCAAGATAACTTTAAAGCAAATATTGAAGCTTAATGCAAAAACTTACCTGTTTTTCATCCCAGAATAAAATATTCACAAGATAAAAATATGCAGACAGTTTTTTTATGATACATATTTTATTTTTCATGTAACATTAAAATAGATAATAAAACAATACCTTTATTTATTACCTGAAGTAAAAAATAAAGTACAATACAATACTAAATTTTTTTTTAACACATTTAAGCAGTACATTTTAAGCAAGAATAAATAATTAAACAATTTTGCCTAATAAAATAAGCAGGTGCATTTTTATTTTTATTTTAATGATAAAGACACTTGATTTTGTACATAATGTTACGATGCATAATCTAAAACAAAATACACTGCACTGACATTTTTGGTATCCATTAAACTACATTAAGAAAACATTTTTGCTGCCACAACAAAACTGTGACCTGAACTTAAAACACTTAAATGGGTAGTAACAGCACACTTTTTTTTGTAGTCATGAATTTTTTCTGATACAGTGAAAATGGAAAAGGGAAGGTTAAATAACAGAAAACTTAAGAGAATTTGACTCAGTTCTACCTGTTTTCACACCCTAAAAGTAAATTTTATTTAATAACTTACAATAATTATTTCATAAATTCTTCAGACCAAATTGCTATACAATATACTATAATTGATTCATCATATTTCTTTTTGATGTCAGTTTTTGCTTCAATGTAAATTGACTATATAATTGTGAAAAAAAAAAATGGACTCTTATTTATTGAATTTACTAAACTCTTTAAGAACAGGAAATCAATCCTCTTTTGTCACAAGTTCCTGTAAACTAAAATTTCATCTACAAAAATAACATGGTGTTGAATTTAAATACTTCATTTATTTTTAAAAATTGAATAGTAGTACTAGATGGTATTGGTTCCTTTGAGTAGTTCACTATACCATCAGCACTGTTGAATCAGTTTTGCTCACATTCTGCCTTGGTTTGCCACGTATTTATTAGGGATAGGCCCATCAAATCCTTAGTATTTGGATTCGAAGTTAAAGGGAAAAAAAAGATCCTAACAAAAAATATTAAAGGAAATAAACTACAAAATTGAACACTGATAACCTCTGAAGTTTACTAATTAATTTATTTCTTCCTGCCTGACCGATCACCATTCCCCAAGAAATTGTACTTTTAACGTGTAATTATGTAAATAAAATTACAGTAGGTACTGATTCTGGAAAATTAGCTTGTGGAACAACCATTTCAAAGTGAAGAATGTTTCAACACAGCAGTTATATATATATATATATATATATATATATATATATATATATATATATATATATATATATATATATATATATATATATATATATATATAAATTTTTTACATTATTTTGCTTTTTATCCTTGATGCCTAGATTTATATTCGAGGGATTTGTTAGAATTACTCTCGAGGATTTGAATTCAAGCTTCGGATACCAACCATCACTAGTATTTTAATTTGCAGATTACATTTTAAATGAAGGTTTTCTGGAATAACACAGTGGTGCAACTGTGATTATTATCGACATTTGATCTTAAGGTGACGACTTGCCACCTGCTCTCTATAATCTCACACTTAAGATCGCAGTACACAGCTTAAGAGCACGCCTTGTTGCCAGATCTGCTTGTTCACAACATTATCTGGTATACTATTGATAATCGTAAGTTTTAATATACTTTAAATTTCACCAGTTTATGACGATTTTTCTAAGACCACAATATAGTGCCTTTTGATAGTTATTACAGTTGTATAGGTACATTATGAAGAGAGTAGGGGAACCTGTAAAAAAAAAACAATTAAAAAAAATATTATTTTACAGGAAAAGTCAGTGGTCATTGGAAATAACATGAAATTCCATTAATTATTTTCTATGGTTGATCTGAGGTAAAATTTTAAACACTGAAAGCTATTAAAAAAAATTGATCACAACAATGGTTTAAACCAAAATGGGGAGTTATTCAATGATCTTCATGAAATACAACAAGAAACATTCCAAATTTTACTCTTAAAAATACAACTTTTGTTAATTACTTTTTTTTTAATTATAAAGTTAATATGAAGTACCACAGGACAGCGCAGTAATCTGGTGCTACGTTACCATAAATTTAGTAAATATATTGATATGTATTTTTTTTTTATTGGCTCCCTAGTGTTTTGTATTTTGACGTGGCGACGTCTAATAAATCGATGAACGCCAGCTGCACGCACAAAAAAGGATGACTCATTGTCCCGTTACGCTCATTGTACGCTTGCGCCGCATCTATCTCTCTTCCACTCGATTGGAACAACAATCGATTTGACTTTTTCGAGACACATCAAACTTGAAACACTCCCATTCGTTTCCTACTTTTCCTATCATCGACCTATCCGTAACAGAAGAACACAGATTGGAAGAAGTTAAATAGCAAACATGTATAAAAGTTATAGTTAAAATAATGTCTTCGTTAAAGTAATAAACATATTTGAATTAATGAGTGCAAATAAAAGTCAATTTATCAATTAAATTGTAGATTTCATTTCACTCCTTCTTTGTATCCATACAAAATAGTGATAATTCAATAAAAATGATTCAATTTTATTCATAAAAGTATGCAATCATTTCATTAATGTTTTGTTATGACGTCACGTTTAACTATTGTCCGTAAACCGACTTTACGGACAACCATTTTTTTTTTTTTTTAGTGGATGGAGTGATCACTTCAAGAAGGGTTCTTTTAATTAAAACGTAATAAATGTTCCGAGACCCGAACATTGCCGTACAGTCACGAAGCAGGCCTTGGTTATAATTTTGTTGATTGGATTGATCGATAAAACTTGTGATTGGACTTCTGCCTGGTGGCAAGGAATTACCCCCCTCCCCCCCACCAAACCCAAATTCCTCAACAGGTCTATCCCTCCTCTCACATCTAGTATCTTTCCCCCTCGATCCCATTCCACTCCTATCCCATCCTCACCAGGGATACTTGCCTTCCTCTTTCCGTTCTTCTCCACTTTTTTTTTATCTTCCACACACGATTCCTCCTCCATGTCCTTTGTCTCCCAGCTTTTCCCATCCCTTGTCACCCTAAAGAAAAACTACACCATTCTTTCTGCTTTCCTCCTTTGTTTGTTTTACATACAGTTTGCTTGATCAATCATTGTTTGCAGCCATTGTGCTAAGTGCAAGTAGTGAGGTTTGTGTGCAGCCATTCCTTTTACCGGTGGCACGCTTTTCCAAATGTTTGTAACGGGCGGGTGGCCTACCTATAGGGCACGCGAAGAGGCCGGTCTGTCGCCGCCACTACCTTTCGTTTTCAACTTCGCAATCTTTTGGTCCACGCCCAGCTGTTTGCTTGAATTATACAAATCACTATTTCACGGCTTACCTCGGGCAGGGAAGTAACTAAGAATAGTTTCCACACAGGGTGGGGGGGGGGGGGGGGGGGGCAAGAACTCATATTGACACCCCCCCCCACTTTTTTTTTTTTTTTTTAAATCAAACCAACCGAACTAAAACCTTTCCCCGGCACACCTCATATCACACACAACTTATTTTAATCCCAATAGGTATTCCTAAGTATTTTTGACCAATGGTAAATAAACATAATTATCTGCAGTTGTTTTCATTTTTGATACATCACACGTTGGATATAGTACGCGAAAAATACCATCTTTCAAAACAAATAATTCAGTCCATCTGCCACTCCAGAATAATATTACATTTGAATAAATATCTGTAGTAATAATTACTCTGCCAGTTTAGCGCGCCCACAAATACGGTTCCCAGGGAATAAACTCCGGCTTCCCCCCCCCCCCCCTTTTCTGGTAAAGTGCCTGACCTCGGATAGTAGACTGCTTTACATAATTATTGTTTTTATCCATTAGTGAATTCGTCATGTCCTACGAACTCGCTAATTCTGTCCAGCACATGCGGTGTCCTGGACCAAAGCTTATTATAAACCATTCACGCCACCGGCTTTTTAACTGCGTAAAGAAATTATGTGGAGGGGAGAATGGACGTACTTATGACGTGAATAAATTCAGGAAATAACACGGTGAAAGTCATCACCTCTAGGTTATCATACGTGAATATAAATCAATTTCTCGATAAAAATTAAATTAAAATTGAGTTTTTGAGTTCTATGTTTCGATGACATTACCTCCCAACACTCAATGGTACGTGCAGATTAAACCACATGGTCACCAAAACATCACACAAAAAAAAAAATACAGATTTTCTGGTTTAAAATGTAAAGAAACAACTGACAGGTTGATTTATGAGCGATATTAATCAAGTAAATGATTGCTACACAAATTAATCCAGTACTACCAACAAACAACTGTGATAGTTAAAAAAAATTTTTATTTGTAAGTGGCACATAAATTGTAAAATAATAATAATAAAAATTAACTAGCAAAAAGCACATGCAAAGACTTGCATGATAAACTGAACTTAATTTCTCCCAAAACATTCAAAGATTACAAGTGAAACACTGGTTTTGAAGGTTTAAGTTACACACAAATTCAATAAATTTTTTTTTGTACTCTGTGAACTATTTAATGTTTTTATTGGCAAACTTCCTCGTTTCTTTACTTTCTTCTTCCGCAATTTCTTACTGCGCAATATGCATTTCGGTAAAAATTAACGATAGCACGTTTAGCAAAATAACTTTATTTGTGTGTGATGAATTACAAGCATTCTGTTTATTCGCTGATTCTGTAAGACACTATGTCCGTTTCATTTGAATTAGCTCATGTATAGTATATTTCCTTGAATCTTCATAAAATTTGAAATTCCCTGACCCTTTCATATTTATCCTGATGTATCAAAGACACAGTTTACTTTACGATGCCAACACGCCCCGTGAGTGATGTGTTTTCATAATCATTTTAGAAAATTTTGCAGTAGATATTGTATGAACAAAAGGATATAACACAGAAAAAATATAACTATGTCATCAAGATGATGATTTAACAATCTTTAATGAAAATTTTTTATTTTTGTCGAGTAATTCATGTAAAAAACAGAAGACTTGTTTATTGGTGATTATGTTATAAAAAGAGTACAATGTTCCCACACATTGCTGTAAAAGAAATTACATTTACATACTTCATCAGGAAGGGAATTAAACTTTGTTATTGGAAATTAAAACACTTTTATCGGTAATTTATGTTAAAAAAACTAGTAAATACCAGTCTGGCACGAGATTCTTGTCCGTACAGATTTGCCATACGTATGTCATCTTTTTTTTTTCTCATTACAATTATAACCACTGCTTTCTCAATTTATAATTTAGACTCGGTTATACTCGGTCATGTTTAAGCAAGAGAGAGCACAGAATTACTATGCAATCAAATGGCTCATGAAAACAGATGTAACTGATGGCATAATCAAGTAATTTCTTACAAATTTTATTCCCAACTAAAAATAGATGTGTGTCGAATGTTACATGTGTGCTTCAAAAAATAGTTGTCTTTAAGAAAAATATCTTCTACCAAAGCCAGCAATTTATGTGATTTTTTCCCCCACAAGTCACAAATTTTCAGCACATGTAAGCAAAATATAAACTTAACAAAAAAATTTTTTTAATTTCTTCATAAATTTTATTTCTCAACAAATTAAAAATGTTTCAGACAGACATGCACTTTCGCAATATCCACAGCAACAAGTTTTTGTATACCGAACAAAAAAAAAAATACTGTCAGAAATTTAAAAAATTCTTTTGCCTAACTAAGCCTGTGCGAATGCCAGATTTTTGAAGTGAAACTAGTATCAAAAAGAATTTTATAAATACATGTGAAGTCGAATCAATTGCGAATATTCAATATTCTCGGCGAAGCTGTATTTCACTTGTAAAGTACGGGATTGAAGTAAAAAATAAATATCATTAAGAATTTGTAATGTTTGAAATGTATTCATTAACCGACTGGGCCCTATGTATAACATCATTCAATAAAAATTATGAAATAAACATACATAATATTAAAATTGAGCATCCATAAAAAGCAAATGGAGTGCCACTTTTTTGATTTTTAAAAACTTTATTCAAGAAAAATTGGAAAGACAATGCAAAAAAAAATTAATAAATATTTTCATGAGCGAATCTTAAGACTTCCGATGTTAGCTTTGCAACGAAAGCAAAGCTTCACATACAACCAAAGTTCCAAATAAAACAAACGGCAAAATTTACTGGCGACATCAGATCAAATATTTGAAGAGCTTTGCCTGATTCGCTTAGTCGAAACTTCGGACAGGCCAACTTTTTCCAAAGTGTAAGTCCACAAGTTACAATCATAAATTAATTCAGATTATACTAAAGCAAATATCCGAGAGAGTGGTGTGAATATGAATATTTATAAAATCTTAAATTATTCAAAATTACTCCATTTCCATCTAGTCTGTTAACCAAAACCAAACCAAAATGTGTCTAAAAAGAAAAAAAAGTACTAGAGAATAAAACCAGCAAGCTCAACACAAAAACCTAATTACACAGGCTAGTTTACAAAGCGTTACAACAGCATATGTACATTAGGTCGTAAATATACTTTACGATAGAAATATCTCACAAGTGACAAAAAAAAAAGGTTGGTAATTACTAATTACAAAAGGTATCACATCCACAAAAAAATACGTCAAAAGAATAAACGAGGAGTCAGCAAAATATAAAATGAAACATCACACATGTTTTCAATGCAATACAAGATGCAACTACAAAGTCGGTTTCATAAACCAGTACTACATGATCAACACAACTAAAAATGTTACTTCTTCAATAAATAAATTAACAAACTGAGACCACTTCTCCAAAAGTAATAACCATCCAGACAGACTCCGTTTGGTTTCAAGAAGCCCATTTCAGGACGATGAAAATAATTGGTTTATTCCTGATTAGTGTTATAATCACACACAAACCAACGACTGTGCTTACATCTATGATTCTTGCTTGATCAGAAGTATCTAGATAGCTAATGTGTGTATGTATATCAAATGCAACCAACCGGAACAAAGTGAGAAAATAATTCCTAAATTATGACGCCAAGCAAAGCCAAGCCAAACAAAATTAGAAAGTTTCGTCATCCGTGACGAAATTCGAACTGAATCTCAATCCCAGATTAGATGGGCTATATTTCTAAAACACTACATTCTCTATGAAGAATTTAAAAAAAAAAAATTGATTCGTCATTTGTTAATTCTAATGAAACACATCTCTCCCCACCCCTCCCAGCAAGCCTTGACAAGACAAAAAAAAAAAAACCTTATATTTATTTTATAGCTTTCAAAACGCAAAAAATCACTGCATTAGATCGCCAACTGCTCAAGAATGAAAATTAAAAAATAAGACCGGAGGTGAATGGAACTTTTCGACCATATGTAAAGGTATCAATTCTATCCAGTTTTCCTTTAATTTCTACAGAATATATATAATATAAAGTGAGCAAGTCGATCAGTATTCACCAGACGTGTTACATCTAACCTCGGTTAACGAGCAAATTCACTTAATAGTACAAAACTCGGACACAAAATTTAAAAGCGAAAAAGACTTTACAAAGTACCGTGAACACCGGCTTTGAACCTGATTTTTTGACGAGGAATTTTATTGAAATATTGCCCATCTTGTTAAAATTCTAACAATTAATAACATAAGAGTATCCCTAGGGCTTTCTGAACTCTGGTTTGCGCTATCCGCCCCAGATACACGAAATTACTCTTACCAAATGCTGTGTACCGAGCGCTAAGATATTACACACGAAAAAGAACTTAGTAGTACCTATAAAGTATCATACAGTGTGGAGATTGAAAGTGTGGATACAAGTATACAAGCGAAGGTAAAAAAACCCACACCTCTTCCCTAGCCTTTTCCGAGCAACAGCGGCATAAGTACTGCCTGGGCGTGACCTCCATGCGAAAACTACACAAGTGTCGTCACGTAAGATGAGTAACGGCTTTAAGCTCGTTTAAAACGTTGTAGCATTGCAGGTCCTTACCCTCGCAACATATAAAACATTGGCATACATACCTAATTTTATTGGGTGTTTTCTGATCATTTTCAGTGCCTGATTTAGCTTTTCTGTTTCATGTAAACAGCAGATTATGTTTCAGAGGTAGTAGTAAGTTAGCAATACATATAAGCTCATATTTCTCATTGGTTCATGTTTTTAAGTGTCTTGTTAATATAGTTGATTCAAAATTTATAAAGCCGCTGAAAGTTATTACCTATTTTGCTGGTGGGTTAAGTTTTCAGGTGAAGTCATTTAGTATTTTTCTTTACTTATTTTTCCATTATATTTTTGTCTGGAAGCAGGAGATGCAATGTAATGATGAATTACGTAAGTGTTAGACATTAGAGTGAGAAAGAGAAGACACACAAACGGTGGTTCCCCGCCTGGTGTGGGAACAAACGTATCATCAGATTTGGAAAAGAGAGACAGAGAAAGGAAAGTCCCTAGTTATATGAATGTAGGGTTTTTTTTCCTTCCATTTATTGTAATTTGAGCTTTAATAAGCTGATTTTTTAAGGTGTTTTTTTAAGCTTGTATGAGTAGTCAGGTATTACAATAATCATCCTGTGGTTCTGCTACCGAAAGTAAAATTATATAGTATATAAAATATGGAGTTTTAATGTATCTATGCCAAAATAACTCAGTTTATTTTTGTTAATGCAGTTTTACTTAACTAACTGCATAAAAATGTTATTCTTTATTCATTGTAATTTTTAAAAATAATTTTTTTTGTAAATTATTTTGCTACTTTTTTTTTTACTTGTTATCGTTAAAAATATGATACAGATATTCTTTAACCTTACTTACTATTACCAATTAAAATGTAATTTTTTTATTCATTCATTTCAGTATTTCATTATATAAGTGTAATATTGCCTTGTTCAGATATATATTAACAATTTGATTCAGCTTAGCGAAAATATTTCTAGTATTACCCTCTTTTATCACATAATCGTCGCAACCCATATTTTAGAGCGTCAGAATTTGGATAAAAAAACTTCTCGCGTAAACGTTGCATGACGTTTTTGGTCCCGCAGATTCCGAGCACTCTGTGCAGGTATCTTTTCCGTATAAAACGATGTATTTTAAAGTATAAATCTAATATTTATTTGGAAATTAACTATTTTACTTATTTAATTAACGGAAATACGAAGTTGTCTGATGTGTAAATTTTCTTTTTCCAAGACGTTTTTAAACGTTACATCCTTTATATGTTCATCTGCGCCGCCGCGGTGTACCGCTTATAAAAATTGTAGCCAGCACTAGTTGGCATCATTCATGTTTGGTTATGTTGCTTCCCGTATAGAGCGCGCACACGTAGATGAATATCGATATTTCGCAGACTGAATGCAACGCGCGCTCTCTGTCGAGTGCCGAGTTAACTACATTTGATGGCCCGCACTCTTTCGTGGTGTGTACTACGACGGTAGTTGAGCGTTAGTTCAGGCTCGCATTTAAATTCACTTTTTTTTTTCTATTTAAAGTTGAAGAAAAGGTTGTTATTGAATGACTTATTAATTTAAATTGTTCTGCGTGCTCTTGTATACTCCACTTTTAGATAAACGTACTTTCCATGAATGGGTTTTATGTTTATGAATAATTTTACCTAACAAATATATTTTTTTTCTCCCATAAACGTCGCACCCCTACTTTTCAAACTTGGTTTTAGTATAAAATGTGTGACGATTATCCGATAGAACACGGTAAAATGTAGGCGTCTGCGAGCAGAAGATTTTCACTTCGAGTCGAGCTCGAGCGAGTTTGCTAAAATACTCGCGAGTATCGAGTCGAGTTCGAGTTTTTTTTTAAGTTTATTGCACATAAATTTACTGTGATGGAGTAATAAAATGTGAGAACTTTTGAGAAAAATATGGAAATAAAAAAAGAAACCATTATCATTGTTAGCCTACTAAATTAAAAAATTCGATATTCCTAAAGTATTTGGAATTTCTTATCTCCGCCGGTTGATTTGAAAAGAGGAAGTGAAAGAGCATAGAATAAAAGTATTTTCAGATTTTTAGCATTTTTTTTTCGCATATACCGTTACTCTACATATTTACCAAATTGTTTAACCTCAAAATTAGTGTCAAATATCTGTAACTTGTCATTAAGTTTAATCAATTTAAAGTAATAAAAATAGAAGCATTTTACTTAATTCAATTTACACTTGCAAAAAAAACTTACGCACAATAAACCTACATGGAAATTAAAGTCTTTTTCAATGTCCTGTAGTCTGAAATATGTTTACTCATGTCATCAAATGTAGAGCTGTACTGAAGAAGCCGATTTTGCCAATATTTAGTTGAATCGGCATTTCTGCCAACTTCCAATACTCTTGTTAATTTTCGACCGATATTACTGAAAAACGAAAGAGACTGCCATAACCTAAAAATCCACGAGTACCCTTTTCACTTTTCGTAGTAGTACTACATTCTTTCAGATCACATTATTTCTTAGCAACATGTGCCAACCGTACATATCAAGATTTAACATCCTTTTTTTTTCAATAATGTTCTTTAATTTTAATATGTCCTAAATAAATACATTACCATCACGGTAAATACACATCTCGGTTATTACGGCAACTATAGTGCAAATGTGGTAACTATCATGCTTCTGCAGTAGTTATGGTATCTACAAAGAATCTTTAGTTCTTTTTATGGTAATTATCTTAAGATAACTATTGGAATTGTACTGTAGTTATGGTACATCATCCATATTTCTTCGTAAGTTGTTGTTCATTTGTATTTTCTTCATATTTATATTTACGTGCGCCATTACTGGCAGGAATTTTCATAAAAATGTTAAACGGGACTTTATATCACACATTTAATGGTGTAAATGATGAGACCCCGGACAATTTAAATGCTTTTTATAGTAAAATGCGGGAAATGTTTCCGCATAAGGCGGGAAATACTTCCGCATAAAGGAGGAAAGTGATACATTAATGCTATGCGGAAAATTATAGAAGTAAAAAAAATTAATCACGGAAATTCGTAAATCCCGGGTACGTAAAAATGATGTGTTCATGTATACGGTCGATCATGTTACATTATAAAGTAAAGGATAATAGTGTTGTAAGACTTTTATTCCGATATGAGAGTTTTTTTTTCTATAGGTACAGTGCAAGAAAAGCTCGCTCGAATTTCGAGTTGTTGAAAAGCCACGAGCTCGAGTTCGAGTATTACTAAAAAACTCGACTCGAAACTCGAATTTCGAGTACTCGCAGGTGTCTAGTAAAATGCCAAAATTTAACCATAACTTGCAATCATTCTTGATTACGGAATTTTCAAGGATTCTTAGTGAAATTTAAGGACCTTTAAGGGCCCTTTTTCAATTAAAGATAAATTAAGAACTTATTAAGGATATTAAGCTTGCCTGCGAACCCTGAGTACGTACATGCTATAACAGGTCTATAATTGCATGAGTAAAAGATTGTAATGTCTGAAATGCTAGATTAATAGTGAGTTTAAATACAATGGAACAGTTAATTTTATTTTTAATTTCATTTTCATATAAAATTTGGCTCGGCCTAGCAAGAGAGAAAAAAAATTAACACCACTGCATTTCAAAAGTAAATTTACGTCACAGAAAATAATCAAAACACATACACTCAATACATGATACACTTATATTATTCCAACATGAAAAGACAAACTAAAAAATGCTGAAATAGTTTTAACATACCATAGCAACTTTTATCTTTGGCTATATACTTTTGTTTTCTTAGTAATCGTTTGAAACATGTAAAGATATAAAGATGTATAAAACTAAATTACTGTACAAATACATACAGTATGCATATATTATCAACAAATATATTATAATTTTTTTTTTAGTAAAACCTAACTTCTAAAAAAGCTAATTTCTCGTAAACTTCGAAGAGTCGAAGAAAACAGTGGAGCCTCGGTACGTGCGTACATTAATTTAATTCCACACACAACGTGCGAAACCTGTCATTGCTTCGAGTATGACGAACGTCGTGTTTGCCGTAAGATAAAAAACGTGTGAATAAAAAAAAAAATTTGTTCTAAAAGAAAACTCCGGGCGTAGCGACTCCCGAGTCACCGCGTGTATTCTCGGCACCGTCGACACGAACGACACTTCACGGCTTGGAGTGCCTTCTGTTCGCCTGGCTCCTTGTCACCATCGGACGAGCGCCGCCCCAATCGCCCGACCTGAGTTTCTTCCGCAGGGGGGAAGCGATTCGGCGCACGGCGCTGGTGTCTGCCTTCACGTACGGGGAGAGGCAGCGCTTGCTCCTGGCGTCCTGGGCCGCCGTCGCGACAGCGTCGCCGTTGACGTTGCGGGAGAGAAGGGTGAGCGTTGGGCCCTTGGACCTCAGCGCGCGATCACTCCGCGCTACTGCCCCAGCGGGCTTCGGGCTCCCGCGGTTCTCCGCGTCGGACGAGACCTTCCCCTGCTTGCCGCCGTCCCTCCGGGAGGACGCTCCGCCTGGGGAGCTCCCCGGGGACTTCCTCCAGTGCCCCGGGTTCAGCTTGTTGATGTCGTTCTCGTCGCAGCGGCCCGACGCCGGCGGCTTGCGTCTCGGCGGCGTGCCCTCCGACGCCCTGCGGCCGCGAGTAGTCCCGGGATCCGTCGTCCCGGGGCTCCGCCCCAGCACGTTCTCTGAGAGCCGGCGGTCCGGTACCGCGTGCGGCCTGTCTACCGCTGGCCCCTCGCGGACGCCATCGGACAGCCTGAACAGCTGGCACTTCGCCGCGATCTCGTCAACCTCCCGGGCGGTCGTCGGCCGCTTCTCTCTCCTCTTCGCCCAGTCGCCGCCGTCCCGCGGGCTGCCGGGGGCCGCCTTGTCACGGCCTTCCCTCGGCAGCTTCGCCAGCGGATCGCGTTCGCACGCCGCGGGCTTCGGAACCGGATACCCGCTGCCGTTCCTCTGCGTCGCTCCTTCGGGTCTTTCGCTCTCTTCCTCTCCGCCGAGACACTCCACCTCGCTGGTGTCCTCGTACTCCGTGCCGGAGGACACCATCGGGTGCCTGGTGAACGTGACCACGTCGGGCTCGTCGGGATCGCTACCGCCCTTGCGGAGGCCGTTGCAGGTGGTCTTCCCGTCCGAGGACGAATGTGGCGACAGCCGGCCGGGAGACGACGGGCGGGCTCGCGCGCCGGGCTCCGAAGCTTCCGGCGCCTCCGAATACAGCGTCTGATTGCACAGGACCTAGGGAAAAAAACATTCCGACAGCCGAGTTAGCTCGAGTAGTACCAACTAAACATGTGTGTATATCATGCGGAATGTGAATCCTCGAAAGGAAGGTGGCATTTCAAAAAATTTAATACAATTTCAATGGCTTCGGTTACAGTGTTCAACCTGTCATGAACTTAAAAAGCAATAAATTTCTATAAAAAAAAAAAATAAAAAAAATACTGTCAAACCTCAATAGTGATTATGTCACTTTGCAATAACGTGGTTTGTATTATCCAAACAATAAAAAAAATTTTATACAGTGTTCATCTTGTATATTATATATTGTACCATTTTCATAAACTTAACTAAACTGCAATAATAATAAAAAAAAATCAACAACATCAAAATATTCTACAGTATAAACCCTTTGGGCCAAACTAATTAGGGCCAATACCTATTAGCATAATAATATTTTATAATTAGCCAAAAAAATTGCATTAATACTAGATCGTGTAGTAAAATATACCTCTATATGTTTTTGGTTATTACAAAACCTACATCACTTTCAAAAGCACAAAATCACTACATAGGTTGATAATTTGGTCGAGACATCAAAAAAATATTTTATCAATACAAAACAAAAAAAAAATGTTTGGCATTCAATTCAATGACTTTTTATCTGCACGTGAATCCAAATTTTTAACAAACTTTTTTTTTTTTTTTAAGTGCGTTGGACAAAGTATAAGAGTCTACCATGCGGAAGGGAGGGGGGGGGCAAGGGCGCCCATATGAAAGTTTGTATGGGGAGGGGGGGGGGGGGGGGCAGAATATGTAGGGGGAGGTGGGCAAACCATCACAAATGAAAAAAAATGGCCAAAAATGGCCTTAAAGGACTCAAAATTTTCCCAAAATGTTCAAGAACACCTAATTTTTTTCTTTGCCTGAAAGCTAGGGGAAGTCACGGACCCACCCTGCCCACAGGTATGGGCGCCCTTGGGGGGGGGGGGGGGGGGGTTGGGCACTTGGACTCGTGGTCCGCTTTGCTTCATGTCCAGGACTGGATTTAGTGACCCCAGGGATGCTAGCGTCCCTGGCGGTGAGTGGGGCCCCACATTGGCCAAATTACTTGCATGGAGAGTAATCGAAAATAATAGAACGTGAAATCAGCTTCAATGTAAAACGAGGTCGTTTCACGTGAAAGAGAAAGGGGGCTCACCTCGGCTCGCGACGGCCCGCACGGGTTCAGGAGGATGGTCAGGGCGGAGGTGTTGTCCGCCCGCATGTGCGACCCCTTCCACTTCTCCAAGGCCTTCTCCACCAGCTTCTTGGACGGGTTGATCCACGGCCGCTCCTGCCGACACATACGGGGGACCCCCCCCCCCCCCTCGCCGTGAGAGGGCGGACACACACACGCTCGGCACACGTCCGGCGAAATCCGTTTTAAAAACGATCCCTCGGACGTGCGCCACTTCAATTTTTGCAACTGTCTTGACGTGGAAGAAATTCAAGAACACAAATATAAAAAAAATTAAAAAAAATTGGCCGTCTGCAAAGTCAGTTTACGGACGATAGTTTTAACGTGACGACGTCGTGACAAAACGTCTATGAAATGATTGCATGCTTTTTATGAATAAAATTGAATCAATTTTATCGAATTATCACTGTAACGGGAGTGTTTCAAGTTTAATGTGCCTCGAAAAAGTCAAATCGATGGTTGTTTCAAACGAGTGGAAGAGAGATAGATGCGGCGCAAGTGTACAATGAGCGTAATGGGACAATGTTCGTTACGGGACACTTTTTCATGTGTGCAGCCGGAATTCATTGATTTATTAGACGTCAGATCAAAAAAAAAAAAAAAAGGAACGAAAACATAAAAGTAGCCTGGCTTCTGGGTTGTAGCAGTGTCCTTGGCGAATAATTTCACCAACGTTTCGGTCGACATTGCAGTCTGCCATCATCAGGGAGCATTTACCTACTGATGTTACTCCCTGATGATGGCGACTGCAATGTCGGTGAAATTATTCGCCACAGACACGGCTACAACCCCGGAAGCCAAGCTTACTTCAGAGAATGGCCGTGAGAGGCTGCGAACATTATTGACGAAAACATAAACCCACAGGGAAACAAGCCTAAATCAGCCAATGTCGAACAGCGCAAAAGACGAACCTAAACAAGGTATTATGGACAGCACGACGACAGCAAAGACTAAAAAAATTCTAACTTAAATATCATTGTTGTGTTTGTCTGTTCGACATCAGCTGATTTAAGCTTGTTTCTCTGTGGGAGGTTTTCATTTTTATTCCTTAATTTGCGTTCTTGAATTATTTTCCACGATAAGCAGTGCAAAACTGCAATGCCGTGTGTCCGAGAAATCGTATGAAATCAACGTGCACACTTGAGTTTGGAACTCTCGGGAGATCGCATGGTGTGACGTAGCTGAAGTAATTTTTTTTATCCTCACCGTCACCATATTGTTCCGCCCGAAACATTGGGGAAATGGTGCTTGGTAACTAGTGATGGGTCAGATACTTATTTTGTCGAATCCTAATCCAGGAGTGTATCTCGGATTTACCCCTCGAATCCGAACTTTGGTGTCAAGGGTCAAAAATAAAATAATATACAATAAATTAAAAATATGGTGTTGAAATATTCTACCATTTAAAAAATAAATTCTACAATTTAAACGGTTGATTCACAAATTAAGTTTGCAGAATCAATACATATAGTAATTTTATTCATTTACATGTTAAAATTACAATATCTTGGGGAATGCTAACAGGACAGGTATGAAGGAAAGAAAAAATTGGCCTAGTAAATCTCGGAGGTTATCACTGTTGAATTTTTTAAATTGAACTTATTTCCTTTAATATTTTTCTCCAAATATTTTTCCTCTATTGAATCCTTCGGATTCTAAGAATTTTGATGGTGTTTGAGGATTTGATTGGCCCATCCCTATTGATAATGTCTGATGGCTGGTAAGTATGAATTAGAATTTTCGTCAATAAAAACAGTCACTTTGACTTTGGACCAGGGAATAAGAAAGGATATAGATGGAGCATTAGCCATCAGACGTGAAGACGTTTTAACCCAATTTTTTTCCTTCTTCTGATTTTCACATGCCATGTTTATATTTGTCAGATATTCTAGCCTACTTTTACGAACTATTATAGCTAAGCTGTCCGGAAGAAACATATCCAAATATTACTGATTAATATGTTTATATATAGTCAATTAAAAGTCCTAACTAATCTTTATAATAAATACAAATTTAATTATGAGTTGAAGTTTAGCTCCAATGTCAAATGTCTTAATGTCGTAGGTGACTATGTCGAAAAATAGTGTAAGGTGCATAGTTAATGTTGCCATGGTATTTTTTTTTGCAAGGAAGTTTCTGTGTGAAAAAAAATAATTTACAAAACTAACTTTCGGAAAGTCCCTCATATGGTTGTCCTATTGTTATTGTTTATAACTGTACGTCGTAAATGACACTCATTCAACCAGGAAATACAATGAATCGAAAAAAATCCCCCACCTTTATTTTTTGTTTTGAGCTGGATACCCACTTGATATAGATCCTTAAAGGCGTAATATAAATTTCTTAAACATTAAAATTTTTTAAATAATATAAAACAAAGGGGCTATCCACATCTGTCTGTTCGCTTACATACTTCTAAAATACACAATGTATTTTTAATGCAGTTTTCACCATCATTTACAGAATTTCTTCCCGAAGGTTTGCTTAAAACACATTCATATTAAATTTAAAGCCAGTACAGAAAGTTCAATGTTGAAATCATTTCATAAAAAGATACTGTAAGTGCGCTTAAAAAGGCTTATACAGTCATGACTGATACATCAAATTAACGTGTTACATAATTATATACTGGAATTATAACACTGATTTTAATTACAATCGCATATTATTTGTAACATACGAAAAGCACGCATTTTCCGTGTTGAAGAAAATCAATATAAATTTCTTAGTGAAATTATTTTTTTTTTTTTTATCTTTCAGTCATGTTGGTTCATTTCGTCATGTAAATATGTATTTTTATGAGTGAAGCCCACATTTACTGTATCTATCGGTAACCAATTATATATATATATGTGTGTGTATATGTATGTATATATATATGTATGTATATATATGTGTGTATATTTATATATATGTGTACAGTCAAACCTCATTAATACGAATCCGCTTAGTACGAAATTCCCGTTTATGCGAAGTACTTTCACAGTCCCAGGAAATAAGGTATGCTTTCCTATGTTATTCAGTACTTTTAATACGAAATACGGTTAATATGAATTACGAAGTTGTTTTGATCCCTCAAGTAGCTGTTAACGTGTATAAGTAAACGGTTATTACGAATTTCACAGCCAAAGTCTAAAGTAAATCACGTCTTCATAACCGTCATGTAAACAAACGTTTCTCCAAAGATATATGTATGTATCCTACAGCGCAAAATGGTCGAAAAACAAGATGAAAAGTTCAATTCTAGTGGCGATGTTACTAACTAAACTAGAAAAGATGCCATGTTGTAAATGGAAAACGAAAAGGAAAGTACTCTATACCTTATTAATATTAGTCGTCGGAAGTGTACAAACGTAGAAGTTTAAACAATCTATGGAAAAAAGTTCTGATATTTTCCATTGTTCACGCACGTGTGTCTTAACCTCAGTTTTGAGTGTGAGTTGTTTTGTAATGTGACTGCGAAACGTAAACGCAACGACTTTACATTGCAAGTTAAAGTTAAAATTATCGAAGAAGTAGACAATGGAGAGAGAACGAAAACTGAAATTGCGAGAGAATTTAACATCCCGCAATCTTCGTTGTCTTCAATATTAAAAAATCGTGAAAAGATTGAATTGGCTTTTGCAAGTTCGTGCAAATTATCAACAAGAAATGGAAGCTACCTTGTTGCAGTGGTTTGAAGAAATGCGTGCAGCAAACTTGCCTATTTCTGGACCTATGATTCAGGAGGCAGACTACCTAGCATTGAGGTTAGGAATTTCAGACTTAAAGTTCAGCAATGGTTGGCTACAACGGTTTAAGGATCGCAACAATCTTGTTGGCAAAACTATGTGTAGGGAGTCTGCAGCAGTAGATACGACCAAAGTTAAATGTAAACAATGCCTATAAGAAAAAAAATAGTGCAAACCAGAATTGATGCTTTTTTTTAAACTAAATGTTTGAATAAAAAATGTGTCGTGAATGCAAGTTTATTGAAGTTTTTTTATTATGATTTATTCTGCAAGTGTTGCATTGTGTTTGTTTTCTTCAGTGTTTACATATTGTTATGCGTGTAGTGAAGCCAGCTTATACTACCAACAGTGTAGGTATATAATTTTCTTTATAATTGTAAATAAAGGCAATTAAAGTTCAATCAATTTTTTTTTGTCATGATATCCCAACAGTTTAGTTAGTACAAACTCTCGTTATTACAATGTGCTAAAATTATGGTCCCTTCAGGTTTGTAATAATGAGGTTTGACTGTATATGTATATATATATATATATGTGTATGTGTGTGTATATATATATGCAGACCTGCCAACATTCAAATTTAAAAAATCATGAGGTCCTCGATAAAAATTTTCATGCCCATAAATACAGGTTAGATATAAAAAACAACCAATTAGAATCTTTAAATTTAAGTTGAAATACCTGTACATATGTTACATGGTCTCTGCTTCAAAATTTATTTCAACAAATTATAGGTTGCAGATTTAATTTAGTTGAACATAATTTAGCGCTGTCGTGTAGTGATCATGCAGGGCTGCAACTAAAAAAGATGTAAAATTACGTTTCTGCTCGTGTAACACTATTATCACTGTTCACAGCAAAATTAATTTTTTTATTGGAAGAAATACACTTCACGTGTTAGTTGTGTTTTTTTGTAGCGACATGTTTCACAATGTCTCCTCTTCCACTATGCGAGATAGAAAAATCAGCACGGCACACGCTACAAAACGCAAAATTGCTTCCTTTACGTGACTCGAGTATTGATGGAAACTCGTTTCTGTAAGCTTTCGTAAAACTTGTTTTGTAACTTTTACAAACAAAATCTTGGGGCCCCGAAAAATCGTAAGGAAACACTATTTTGGCGTGAGGGCGTGAGATGGACCTTAAAATCGTGAGCCTCACACCAAAATCGTGAGTGTTGGCAGGTCTGTATATGTATGTGTTTATGTGTGTGTGTTTGTATGTGTGTGTGTGTGTATATATATAAATATAATTTTAAATGTTGAACCAAGTACTGAATTGTTCACGAACACTCCGCTGGTGCCGCACCTGCCCCGTCTCGCAGCAGGCCAGCTGCTGGTCGTTGCGCTGCACGGCGTGCTGCACCAGCCCCACGGCCTCTGCCGCGCCCAGCACGTTCCACAGCCCGTCCGTGGCCAGCACCAGGCAGCGGTGCACGCCCGGGTCCAGGTCCGTCACCGTCACGTCCGGCTCGGGCGACACCACGAACTGGTTCGACTCCGCGTTGTAGCTCCACAGGTCGCCTGCGGGCACGGCACGGCACTCGGCGCTGCAGACTCCCGGCTGCCCCCGGGGCACGCACACACGCACACACCACCACCGGCGCGGCACGCTCACACACACACACCACCGGCGCGGCACGCTCACACACACCACCGGCGCGGTACGCTCACGAACACACACACCACCGGCACGGCACGCTCACACACACACACACCACCGGCGCGACACGCTCACACACCACCGGCGCGGCACGCTCACACACGCACACACCACCAGCGCGGCATGCTCACAAACACAACACCGGCGCGGCACGCTCACACACGCACACCACCGGCGCTGCACGCTCACACACACACACCACCGGCGCGGCACGCTCACACACACACCACAGGTGCGGCACGCTCACACACACACTCCACCAGCGTGGCACGCTCACACACACAACACACCACCAGCGCGGCACGCTCACACACACACCTACACACACACCACCAGCGCGGCATGCTCACACACACACCACCAGCGCGGCATGCTCACACACACACCACCGGCGCGGCATGCTCACACACACACCTACACACACCACTGGCACGGCACGCTCTCACACACACACACACCACCGGCGCGGCATGCTCACACACAACACACCACCAGCGCGGCACGCTCACACACACACCTACACACACACACGGCCAGCGCGGCATGCTCACACACACACCTACACACACACCACCAGTGCGGCACGCACTCCCGGCGAAGAGCACACACACAAAAAAAAAATAATAAAACCAAAAGTCAAGTCATGGGTTAGAGACCTGAAAAATTCGCGGGTTCATTTCGTGGTTTTGCTAAAATTCAAATAATTATACCTTTAGTGCTGGTTCTGCCATTGGTTCACTGTTAATATGGAGAACTGAGGGGCCAATTAGAGACCCTCACTCGTAGAAGTGTCGAATCACAGACCACCCAGTCGGGACGACTCGCGAGTCAGCAGCACAATGAACAGTTGGCATTTGCCCGAGTGTGTAGGGTACATTGGAGTCCATCCTGGAGGTCATTGAGCCCGCGAATTTTTCCGGTCTCTATGCATGGGGACTGTCGGCAGAAGCGAAAACTTAAAAAAAAATTTTTTTTTTTTAAATGTGCAAAATGAAATTGTTTCTACGTCAAATGCACGCGAGAAAATGATTTCGGGTTGTTACTACATCACCAGCATGTCGGTGACGCATACCCATTAGGTTTTGCCCCCTACCGATAATAACATTAAAACTGAGAAGAAATTTTAAGTTTTTTCATTGAAAGAATAAAAAATTTATTAACTTAAATCTACAAATAAACAACATTATCTCTAATAAATCAACAACCTGACATTTGAAGCGATTCACATAGTAAATAAATAAACAAAAGAAAAAACATAACCTCAACTTAACTACCTACTAAAAAATATCCAATACTAGCAATATGTACCACACAAAACTTTAAAATTTCTTAGGAAAATAAAGATAAAATTTAAAACTTGTAGAATAAATTAAGTTTTATCCTTGAAATATAAAAAAAATTAACACGTCACGTGACCATGTCGATGACGAATTACATGAATTTACTCCCTATCGAAACCTTCCTATAGAATTTTTCGCTTCAAAAAATGGTGCACGTGACTCGGTATGCATAATAGAAGTGAAACTTCTTTTTGGCAATTCAAACCTCGGCTGGTAAGTATCGCAAGGGGTATTAATGGCAGAGATAGAAAGAGAGAATATAATCTTCTAAATAAACATGTGCTAACAAAATTCTTAATCGCGAATATAACCGCTCAGGATATCAATGATTACCGATCAATCAATAATAATTAGTTAACAATAAATATTACTCACTTTCGAAACGCCGACACCACAAAAAAAAACTTTGCGTGTTAACTGTTTCTTCAAAAAATTCTGCCGTTCGGGACGTGCTGAATCCCTGCACGAGATATGTAATTCATGAAAGAGAGAATATAATTTTCTAAATAAACATGTGCTAACAAAATTATCAATCACAAATATAACCGCCCAGGATATCAATGATTATTGATCAATCAATAATTATTAATTAATGATAAATACTACTCACTTTTCGAAATGCCGACACCACAAACAAAAACTGTGCGCGTTTACTGTTTCTTCAAACAATCCTGCCATTCGGAACGGGAATCTTTCTTTTCACACACAAGAGAGCCGAACTCCCGATCGTGCATCTTCGGGTTATTTTTTTTTGTTCGTTTTAAATAAATATGGCGGTGTTGATAAAAAGGATACCAATGGTCAGTTAGTTAAGGTTAGCTACATTATAGTAAATACTTTGAAACATTGTGGACGGTTGATTTGGTTAGGATAGCTACATTAAAGATACCGTGAAATCATTTTAACGGTTTCCTGGCGCTGGATGGCTACACATTAAAAAAAAGTTATTTGTTAAGCAAACCATAAAATTATTTTTACAGTATTTTTTTTAATGTGGCCATACTCACCTAACGTGTCAAACCATCCCCGCAATGTTTTAAAGTATTTACAAAATGCAGCTAACCCGTCCTAATCGACCGCCAAAATTTAATGCCACGCCGGTTCATACAGTGAGATAGAACCAGGGGGGGGGGGGAGAAAGCGAGCACGAACTTCGGGGGGAACTTCCCGGGTTTTTGGCCTCTCTCGTCCGCGGGGAAAGAAGACCTTCCCCGTTCGGGAACGAGCGGAACCTCCGCACGAGGTAACGTGAATCCCGCGAACGGTCGGCGTCGTCCCCGTGCCGCGGGGGACGGACGGACGGACGGACGGACGGGAGCCCCGTGGACTCACCCAGGGACCGGGCCACCGCCAGGAACGGGATCTCGTCGAACTGCGTGGAGCGGCGGACGGGCCCCGAGTGTCCCAGGCGGGGCCGGTTCCACACGATGCGGGGCACTCCCGCCTTCACGGCCACGCGGCCGCCCGAGCTGCGGATCCGCTCGCTCTCCGAGGCGCACTCGGGCTTGTGGTCCTCCGTCAGCATCTGCGCCTTCCACGCCTTCTCGTCTGCCGGGGAGCGGGAACACACCGTCGGGGATTCCCCACAAAATAGGATTAATTTTAGAGTAGTATTTAGCTGGGTATGATTAAACAACTTATTCAGATAGTTCAAATAAGACCTTGATTTATATTATTATTTGTTCCTGTGAATAACAAGAAACACTAATGAGCAAAATACTGGTTGTTACTAGAGTGGATTTTGACCGTTCATTAAAATTTCATGTTTTTAAAAATAAATTTTTTCTAAAAAAGGAAAGAAAAACTCATTGATTTAAACCATGGTTCAAAACCGTGGTGTACAATCATGTTGTGGTTTCAATCAGCCAACCCAGGCCTTGTTTCAATTCTATTTGTTTTGAATACTGAGCGACGAGAGACTTTAGATTCAGGACACTTTTCAGTGAAGGCACTATAGATAACCCGCTCAGAAGATCCATTGGAATGGCGGTGCTACAACACGCCATCATTTTCTTTACTTGCACCGGCAGCGAAGAACTACTTGTCTGTTTCTGCTGCGCAAGCAGCAAGCGAGGGACCGTTTTCTTCCGCAGGGAATGCAATCACTTCCCAAACATAGAGAATCTCATCGCCACAACATGCGGAACAGCTAAATTTTTCAGCCTGAGCGATTTTTACTTTACCAAAAAGTTGTTAAATTATTTCTTGTGTAAAAACCACCAGTTTCAGTCCACGTCATATTCAATTTAATGCGGGTTGACACATTCAATTTTTGCACTGATATAATACACAGTAGATCATTGTTAAGAAAATTCTCAAAGTATTTACTCAGAACTTCAACTCGTTTTATCAGAAGGTTAAAATTGTATGTATTTACAGGTCTAGTATTTAATTCTTTAAACTTTTTATGCAGGAAGATTTTTTAAGTGGATTTTCTTAAGAGGGGGTTTTATTTAAATTTTTTTTTGTGTACTAAACTTTAATTAATACATATATGAAATTTATGAATAATACAACTTGCTAGACTCAGCTTCATGAGTTTTAGGTAAATACTCAACTCAAACTTGTGAGTTTTAGCTTAGAACTAGGCCAGACTTGAAAAAAACCCTGCTCGCAGATGTCTATTGTTTAGGTAACAGCGAGAAAAAGTTTATTCTTTATATTATTCCAAGAACTAAAACTTACTTCAGAAATGTATGTATCTCACTATCAACACCAGAATATTGGATGTTCATTCTTTTGAGAGTTATCATTCTTTACAAATGATGTGTTTAATTTTATTAAGGACCCATTGGTATGATTATTATTTTTCTCCCTCCTAAAACAACTATTTTCAAACATGGCATGATGTAGAGAAATAACCTAAAAATATTTCTCACAATAAAACAGCTAAATGCATCAAAACGTTTTCTATGAAAATCACAATGAAACCGGGAAAAAATTAAGATGATGGCCAGTATATAAACCATTTTAGGCTAGAAACAAATGATTCGTGCACTCAAACATAAACCTTTCAGACTAAAACTGAATAATTAGGGCATATTAGGACAATTTTTGTAAACATGACAACTAGCAGGACTGCGCCAAGCTTCGACTAAGCAAATGAACCGAAGGTTTTTTTTAATTTTTGATTTGACTTCGCCAGGAATTTTTTTTTTTGTTTTATTTGAAGCTTCAGCTGTGATGCAAAGCTTCGCGTCTGATGTGAAGCTTCTCTTTTGTTGAAAAGCTTTCAAACATTGGAAGCCTAAAATATGCTCGTGAAAACATTCAGTTTGATTTTATTTTTTGTTGTAAATAGTTTTTTTTTGAACAGTTGTTTACTTTAAAAAAAAATCAAAATTTCCATGCTGTTTGCTTTAATGAATGCTCAATATTAAAATTGTGCATGCTTATTTTATAATTTTCATTGAATGTTGTTACACACAGGGCCCAGTTGATTAAGACAATCAGTTCAAAAATTACAAACCGTCAGCTTACTTCTAAAACCTCGTAAGTCCAGATTTTCCCAGTTTTATATTCCGGATGTGTTTGGTGTATTCTTTTTTTCATTTTTTTCATAGTACCTACATATGCTGATAAAACCTTGTAAGTCAACTCTACTTAATTTCTTTTCTATTCACTAATTATAAAAACCTCGTATCTTTGTCAGTCGAAACCGTGCTCCAAAAGCTCATTAAGTTCTCCTGTAAAATTGACTGAAACGGATTTACGAGGTTTTAGAAGTAAGTCGACGAAACGATAAACCATTTTTTTTTACTCAACTCCTGTATTTTATGAGATACGTATAATAGAGATTCGCCGAGAATAATGTTCACAGTTCAATTGTTCTTCGCGAATATTTAAAAAAAAAACATTGACATTGACATTTGCTTCGATCAATTGGTGCTCGTACAGGCCTGAAACCTGGTGGAACGGCCACGAAAAGACCCTCACCTGGCGTTTGGAACCCCAGGGCGATGGACGAATCGCCCACGTGCCCGATGTACAGCTTGTTCTTCTTGATGAAGGCGACGCTCGCGGTGGTTCCGGATGTGCTCGGCAGGCCGGCCGCCGTCTTGGGCCAGTTCTCTGGACAGGGGAGGGGGAGACTTTCCCGTACAACACGCCAACCTCCCAAGAGTTCAAAACACGCAGGGAACACAACTCCGCGGATTTCGTCCAGCACACGTGATTCGCGCCGAAACGCAAGAGTGCTTCAGCCGTGCAAACATTAAAAATAACGTAATGCTGTTTGAGAAAACAAAGGGTTGGGGGCGGATCAAATCCTTCCGTATTCGAAGGATTCAATATTCGAGGAAAAAGGAAATTAAGTATTAAATTAAAAAAAAATTCTACACTGATAACCATTTAAGTTTACTATTTCTTCTTCATACATATCCTCTTACTAATTTTTTTTCTTCTTCATACCTATCCTCTTTTACCATTCACCAAAATATTTTACTTTTAACTTGTAATGTATTAATATAAAATTCAATATATGTATTGATATTTGTGAAACAAGCATTTAAAGATTTGAATGTTTTGATGCCATAGCCAATATTTTTCATTTCTTGTATTTTATATTTTTTGACCCTTGAAACCTAGGTTTTGAATTTGCGAGGTACAGTCCACGTACTCGTTGGGATTCAAATTACAGATGGTTTGGATTCGAGAAAATAGGGATTCAACCCATCAATAGAAAAAATTATTATTTCAAACAGATAGGTGCTTTTGAGTTTTTTTTTTATTGTGCTTGCATGCTTTTGTACTTTTAAGGGGTTTGTATGTTTAGGGCTTGTACTATGCAATTCAATTACACTGTGTTTTTATCTATCACCACAACCAAATTTCTTAATATAACATTGAACTTGTACACGCCATTCAACATTATCATCTTTAATAATACCCTACTGAAAATATTTTTTTTAATATATAAATATAATTTCTTTACTTATTTCCCAAATGAACTTTTATATCTCCTACTGCGTTTTGAGAATTAACATAGTAACAATCCCAGTAAAAAAATTTAAAGACTATAAAACAAAATGTAGGTCACCATCTTTTGTCTCCGTACTGGAAATAGCAACTTGTTTTCGTATTCCCGAAGTGATAAATAAGACATTGCATTACAACCTTATAACGAACATACTGAAATTTAATTGTTCAAAAATGGTTTACGATTTGTCAGAAAATGTGTGTGTGTGTGTGCTAGTTAGTGTTTGCGAGCACGTAAATTTATTTTATAAGTATAGTTTTGAGTACATTAGTTCAATATGGGGTTAAGTGTTTATTCAATCACAAATACAACTACTTTTAAGTGCACATATAAGGAAGTTTGGAATTACTGGACAAAAACTTTTACGGGTGTAAAAAACAGATATGTCTGGAAACACAACCCTGCGAAGTTACCGGTGTATGTTATGCACAGGATCTTTCGAACTACTATATTAAAACAGCAAGCATCATGTACCACAGGCTCAACGTATACAGGATTATGCCATTAGGATCAAAGGGATAAACTTATATACATGACATGGAGTTTTTAACCCTGTAAGAATAGTCGAGGTTTCAAATAATGAAATAGGTATTAGAAAAAAAAAATAGGTCATTCTGAAGGAGGGCCACATTTCTGAGAAGAAAAAGAAGAAAAAAATAAAAACTTAATGTAATATTCTTACGGTGCAACTTTTTCGTGAAGTAATAATAAAATTCTGAAAATACATTTTTCAAACACTAGTAACATGCCCTGTATTTGTTCAGAAAAAGGGCATCTCTATATTCCTACTGGTTTCTGAGAGATTTTAGTTTACAGCTTACATTATAATACCTGTGCAGTGATGTGGCCATCCCCCATTGTTTTAGCACAGCAACTTTATTCTGCGACTCTCTATATATAAGAACATGTATGTTTTATACTTGGATTTTGTGACTAAAAATTGAAAACAAATAAAATGTGTGTCCCTACTGTGCATTCAATACAATAGTACAATACAACAGTACAAAAAAGAATTATTACTTTTGATAAAGTAATCTTGGATAAATCCTTTTATGCGTCTGGTTACGTACTATTGCAAGTAAAAAGTCGGCACTTCACGCCTCTATACTGCTAAAAAAGTCCCTGTCACGGGTTGATGGTTGGGTTTGTATGCACAGTAGCATCTAAAGTTAATATTTTTTTAATTTTTATTTACCTACCATTGCATTATAATGTCCAAATACAAAATATGCACATTCTTATATGTATACGGAAAACCATAGGATCGGTGATGCAATTGAAGCACAACATAGCGATGGCCACCTCACTGTATAGTCTATCTTATGTGACCTACAAACAGAAACATTTCTAATTTTCAAAAAGAAAAAAAATAGTATTTTCAGAATTTATTATTATTTCAAGGAAAACCAGCACTGTAAAAATATTACCACACTACTTTTCAATAGTGTGGATAGTTCGTTAGATTAGGTTAGCTACATTAAAAATGCTGTATAATCAATTAAAAGGTTGGTTAGGAACTACCAAATTCAAATGTAGCTTTCTCAACTTAGCCTTACTATTTTATAGTATTTTTAATGTAGATAACGAAAGCTAACTACCAATTAAAAAAGTAAACTACTGGTAAGTTACTTGAAGTGTGTCATAATGCCCTCTTAGAGAATGATTGAAAAAAAAAAAATGTTTGGAAATGATAAAAAGCATTTTCCAATTTTTAATTAATTTTTCAGAAATAAGACTTTCCTTCAAAATTACCGAAAAATGTTTGCTCATGTTACATAATTTGTTGTCACTGTAATTTTGTATAACATGATTTGTCCCCTATACACATGCAAAGCTATAGACACTAAAACATAAGAGTGGATATGATAAACTAAATTAGAAATAATGCAATAATAATCTGGCATATGTTAAGAAAATGACTCCAAGTTTAGAAGGATATCAAATAGAAACATATATTTATTAATATTATTTTTAAAAACCTTGTCAAATTATAATTTTCAACCCACCACCTACCTAAATTTCTCCACATCGAAAGTTGGGTTTTGACAAAACCATCATAAATTGCCCTAAGAACGTCTTCATCTCTTTCAGACCAGAATCCTTCTTGTCTTACAATGCAGTCCATTAAATTATCTTTTGCGAATTTCGCTGCTTCCTGTCCACCATGGCCATCGAAAATACCAAAAAAAGCATATTTTAAATCTTTGTTGTCTTGTGTACGTTCGTATGCAACTGTAAACATATCTTCCATGTACTTTCGTCCACCTTGGCTAAGGTGGGCAGTAACACGCAAATTAATACCACTTGACGCAGACATATCGTTAAATAATCATACAAACACGTATAGGCAAAAACATTACAACTTTCCATCAAAAATGAACGAAAATAGCGCAAAGCAACAGCCAGTCACTATGCCTTGTTATGAACACAAACACCAACGGAAATAAAAAACAAAAACCTGAAGTCTTGCGACTGTTAAAATACAAGAGAATATCATTTTAATAAATAAGAAAGAGTTATAATTAAATTAAACTAATAACTCTAATAAATTGGCAAATAAAACAGTTGTGTGGATGGAGTTAGAAATTTTCAGGCGATAACATGCTGTGAAATATTTAAAATATTTTTTTTAGCCATCGCCGTATTGTTCCGCCCAAGACGCTATGAAAATGATACTCGATAATGTTTGACGACTGTTATAAATAGAATTTCCGTCGCTAAACAGTCCTTTCATTTGAAAATTCGGTTAGAAAAGTTTTTCACAATTCAAACACAACACTTCAGCCATTGTTTTGGACAACTTATCAATATGGCACAACAATAAGCTTGAGAAAAGTAAAAGGCTTCACCCAATTAATTCTAGGGGGTGCAGTGGACATTACGCCCCTCTTTTTATCTACACCTATGTGCTGACATAGTAAAGTTTTTTCTCAGTATAGGACAAGTACTAAATAAATATGGAAGACGAGATCCTCAAAGTGGAAGAACCAGTATGGCAGGAGATAAATCCACCGCGCCACATGCAAACCCATGCCACAACCACAGCCAAAGTCACAGTGTGGGATTTCATTGAGGTCTTGTAAGAAAATCATATATACACCCATAAAAACCATATTCCACCCTTAAGAATAATATTCTAGAAAGTGGTATTGACGCCGTCCCTGCTACCTCTGACTATTTAGACATGATTTTTGCTCGGGTTCGTGATCTCAGGGAAGGTCCGGCCTTGTGGCTAGAGGTAGGGGTTAACGCAGTAGGGCCCCCCGATCTGTTATGGCCACTCGGGACGCCTGAAGAATAACACAAAGTTTAGTTGGTGAATTTAATACAGCACAGCCCAATACATGGTGCTGCCCGTTCTGGCCGTAACGGTTTGCCCGACGCGACTAGTCACACGCGCAGGTCACTTCCTCAGTGGCGGCTCACGATTTTAATGTGCATGAGGGGCGGACTTGTACACGTGATGCGATAGTTACAAAAATACACTCTGACATGGCGCACGATATCTTGACGAACAATACACTTAACTATTACCTAACACTTAATAAACTGGGCTAGCGGCACGTAGGCCCGTGTCTCCGGCGACTCTACGTGATGTCTAGATGTGTCCCAGGGACTGAATCGTTATTATGTTTGGCGGCACAATGCCGTACAACGGTGATACATAAACCCTAACGTGACAGATAACACTTGGACGAGCAACTATTTCACTAATACATTACACTTAATAAACTGGGCTAGCGGCACGTAGGCCCGTGTCTCCGGCGACTCTACGTGATGCCTAGATGTGTCCCAGGGACTGAATCGTTATTATGTTCGATGGCACGCGTCGCCTGCTGGCTGCCCCGTGCGGGCCAAAACTATGTAGCCTGTAGGCTAAGTGGGGGCGTGATGCGCCGACGTAAATTCACGTAAACTCCCCACAGTACTTACGTATGACGTAGAACACTCATCTTGGAGCACTGATTTAATTAAGTTAAATACCTCATGGTAAATTTAGGCCGACCGCGGAACTGTATGTAAAAGGTTGAAAAGATATTACACTATTGAAAACTACATGTCGGTGAAAGCAAAGGTTGAAGGTTCCGCGTTGCACGCAGGCTGCCGGCCTGGTTGAGCTCTCGAAGGACACTCCCTCTGTCGCCGCGCGCGACCCCCCTCCCCCGCCAGCCCTCCCGCGGAAATGTGTGAATTTCGCGGGAAACTGAACCGGCCAGGTTCGGGACAAAACGCACAGTGAGACATAATTTTGATAGGACTGAATTATTAATTAATGAAAAATAATGTTTAATAAAACCTGTGGAAAAACATAATTAAAATAATTTGTTGTAGTGCGGCGGAGGGATATGCCACACCCGGCCGGATCCTTCCGCCGGCGCAGCACTCGTTGCATGGCGTTCGCCTCGTCGCACGTACTACACTTTGCTGCGCGCACGAGCGCGTTCGGTGCACACGCTTTTGCGAGACGTTGATGAGGCATAGCGGTCTATGCGACATAGAGGAGCATTGGCGGTCGGCGTCAGTATAAAGAGTTAGTAATTTAGTAGTATATTAATAAATCATACAATACAGAATGTTTATGAAAAGATGACCCATATTGTATGGTATATTATAACAGTTTAGTTTAGATTATATACAACAAATAATAAATAAAATTTAAGGTAAACATATCTAGATTTTCTTACAAATGTGCAATATGCGCACCTTTAGGTTGGATGTGTAGGTACCACATAACTAAAGTCCAATTCTTCCCACAATTTGGTTATCCGGAGCAATGCAAAGAATATCCTATTTAATTCTCTGTCTCAAATTTGACAAATCATTAGTGGTGGAACATAGACATGATCTTTTACAAAGTCTTGAAGGAATAAAATCACATGGTGTTATGTCAGGTTAACATATGGAAGCCAGTGAAAAATAGCTTTGTCGTCTCGACAATTACGACCAACCAACGGTCAGGGAGTTACATCCAACCATTCTCACATAAAAAGATTCCAATAGGGAGGAGCTCCATCCTATTGCCAATTAAAGTTTGTAGGTTCACACTCTACTAATTGGGGAAAGAGTCATTATTTCGTGCTGCAAGTGAGAAAACAACAAAACAGTACTTGTGTATGCGCTTAACTAAAACTGTGTGAGTTAACTCTTTTAGTAGTGATCTCGAACCAACACACTACAGCAGCTACATTTGATACTGCCGTCGCCCGGGTTCTCGTGTTCGAGACTCGGCAGGGTTCCTAGCGGGAAGGCTGTTTTCTTGCGAAGAGACGTGTCCGGGAGGGCACCAGGCTAACGCGGTGGTTAGCCACGAGGTGGGTCGTGAGGTCCGAAGGCCCCTGCGTGGCCCACTAGGAACGGCGGCAGTGGTCGTGATGTTAGGGGTCCCTAATGCCTGCTGTACTACTGGCCCTACACAGCTTAGGACGCTGATCCCTAACTGGATTGGTGAGGTTCAGAAATAACGTACATGGTTTTGCACTGTCGTTTACACGTCGCACACGGAGTGTGCGGAGTGGACGTTTAATTACGCTGGCAAATTACACTTGCAATTACAGTCACACGATTTCCCTACATAAAGTACACTATCATTATAGCCTGGGCGCTCTGACGCGCCGTCACTAGACTAAGTCCTCACACCAGTCGAGGTTGAGGGGGATTGTTATGTTTACGCGGCTGGGATAGGCCCTACACCGGAAAAGGACCGGGCGCACACGGGGAGTGATTAAAAAAGGTTTCGAAGTTGGACTATAGTTACCAGAAGGAAGTTCAGTGAAGACAAAGGATGATGGCTCCCCATGGGACGTGCGTTCGTCCCGGTCCGCTTGTCGCGCTGTACTGGCGTCTGGCCTGGGGGTGAGGGGAGGGGTGAGCATCCTGTCGCGCTGGAGTTTCTAAAGTTCCGTTATTCGTAAAAAATTATATTAATAACAAAATGTAAGTGGCTCTAAATTCACACAATAAAACTTAGTAATTAACACAATATAAATATATGTTTTAGAAGTTAGATGTAACAAGTTTATATAAAATAAGTTTGAATTATCAGAGTCACACTGGAGACTGTTCGTCGCTTGATGACTGCTCCAGTGGCGAATGATAAATGATAATTTGGGGCGGTTTTAATTAAGTCACATATTACGCTATTGAAATCAGGCTGAAGGCCGCAAGGGGAGCACTCACAGCTGTTTTATTAAAAAACTACACGTGAGTGACCCGGGTACTCCTACGTCGCACTTGTGTTGCACGGTGTTGTTAATTTAAAGTGGCGTATTCTTTAAAGTGTATTGAATTTACCGTGTACGTGACTCGGTTTGTCTTGCCGATTAAGTTAAGGACGTTGATTATACCTATGTTCTGCAGCGCTCGCCTGACTCGGGTGGGCCATGGCTAGGGGCGCGTTCCGTTAGCGGGGTCGGATACTGGCGGTTGCAGGTCGGGCTTTAGGGTGGCCTTCGGCCGGACGACGTCAATACTATTAAAATTTATAACTAGGATATTCTTTTATGTACATACTATACTTAAGCTCGAGCATGAAGAGCTTCAGAAATATGATTGTATATAAAACAAAAATAAACATATTTTTACTCTATTTTCTGCTGCATGTCAAAAAAAATAGTTCAATCATGCTACAAAACTCATTATGTAGGTTATTCTTGCTCAGTTTTTAATCTCTGCTAGATTTTCTTGGGAGATATATTTTATTATTATAAAACATATTTACCCCCTCTCACACATTTTAGAGGTTAAGTTGGTGAAAATGTGCAAGTTAACTTGTGCTCAGTTTTTAACCCTCATTATTTATTTCGAATTATGATTTTTGAAATAAAACCAAACCTTTCCCTTTTTCACTCTTTAAAAGAAGAAATTTGGAAGAAAAAAAATAAAATATGTAACTTAGTTTCTTACCTCAAGTTCTAGTAGATTAAGAAATATGCCTTTTTTATTACTTAAGATTGAACTTCCCTTTTTTAGAACCCATAAGGGTGGTACTTCAAAAAATAGTGAGAATGGGGTTGGTTGTTGGGGTATATTTAATATTGATGCCACTATATTATCCCATGCTTGATTATATTCGGATATCTAATTAATTTTTTAAAATCTATATATACCTACCTCTTTTTCACACAAACCTCATTCCCCCTTCCTGGAGGGGGAGGCACCAGCCCACTTAAACCATCGCCACTTTCAGATGTTGACTGCCTGCGCCGGCTATGACGACGTCGTCACCTGACCAAGTGGCGACTACTGTGTAGAGAATTTTGGAAATAAATGTTCGTTAAAAATGCTCGCGAGCATAAATAGAGGACCCCAGCAAGCGAAGAGAAAGAGTGACGGGGAAGGGAAGTGACCGACCAGCACTACAGAGCAGGCTTCACGGTCGCACCGACCCATCACCCGAATTGCTGCCACGCCACGTCACTCTGCCCGACTGAGGAGCAGTGAAACTTCAGCTGGACTTTGCCATCCGCGAGTGGTAAGACACCATATGTTGTTTTGTGTAAAGTGACTTGGCCCCATCTTCAGCGAGGACGAGGGTAGAACCGAGAACGACTACGCGGGTGTCGATGAGGTAATGAGTAGAGACCTGTAAAATTGGCGGATTCATTTCGCGATAGGATAGAGTCCAAATACTTTTGACATTATTTTGCTTCAGTGATTGGGCCACAGTTTATCTGAAGGACTCTGGGCCAATGAAAAATCTGTAACAGAAGAATTAGCGAATCACGATCATTCCAGTCAACAGGTGTTACGAGTCGGTAACTAATAAGCAGATGTAATTTGCAGGAGTGCATAGAGGATCGTGGAGTCTATCCTTTAGGGATTTGAAATCGCGAATTTTACAGGTCTCTAGTAATGAGTCATGGACGTGTGCAGTTGTACTAGCCCGAGACCACAAGGGATCTGTGCTGTTCTAGTAGAACTTGGGAACTTGTTTTCCAAACAAGCCTACCGTACAGCGACGAAAGTTGTGAGAAACTTTTCAACCGTGGAAAAATTGTAAGGCAGTCGTGTACGGCAGGCGTAAGGTGCAGAAGGGTATATTCAAGTACACTTTTGACAACCGGACTGACGTAGCTCGAGACGCGAACAAACCGAGGTGTTAGCTGAAAATTTGTGTTCGCCGCTGTACTGAACACGAATCTACGTTACCAACCACGAGTCTGTACAGCTGCGTGGACTGGGAAGTCTTCTTTTCAGAGACGAGAGAGCTAAACGCCCGATCGTCCATCTTCGGGTTTTTTTTTGTTCATTGTAAATAAATATGGCGGTGTTGATAAAAGGAAAGACCATAAACAAGGCAACGGTATTTATATGTACGCCGCCATATGTTTCGTTTGCAGTGTGTCCGTGAATGTTTATTTCGGACATCTCATGATAACTAATGGTCAATTATGTTAGGTTAGCTACAGTATGAATACTTTAAAACATTGTGGATGGTTGATTTGGTTAGGATAGCTACATTAAAGATACTGTGAAATCATGTAAACGGTTTCCTAGCGCTGGATAGCTACATATTAAAAAGTTATTTGCTAAGCAACCATAAAATGATTTTACAGTATTTTTAATGCAGCTATTCTTACATAATAAAACCAACCATCCACAATGTTTTAAAGTATTTATAATGTAGCTAACCTACCTTTAATCGACCGCAAAATTTAATGCCACACCGGTTTATACAATGAGATAGAACGGCGTATGACGTATGAGTAAGCTACATCCCAAATAAATACACACCTGTTGTGGTACGGAAAAAAAAGCGAGCATGAACTTCGGGGAACTTCGGGTGCGGCTCTATCGTCTGTGAAATGAAGGCTTCCCTGCGTGTGACCACTCGTCGCCGCAGAGATAGTCGGACGAGACGGCACCCGAGGCGCAGCTCAGAAGACTGAAGACAGGCGCCTGGGTGTGCTGCAGCGACGAGAGCGAGCACGGCAGTGGGGACTCGCCGAGCGAGTGCTCCACTCGCTGAGCGAGTCTGCATGCGCATCCGCAAGGGTTAAGAGACCGGAAAAAATTCACGAATCCATTTCGCGATAGGCTAAAATATAAATAGTTATTCCTCAGTTTGCTGCCTCTGCTATTGGCTCACAACTCACCCTGGATGACTCTGGGCCAATGAGAAAACAACCCAACCAAAGCTTTATACGAATCACAGGCTGCCACGTTGGGACACGTCTCACAAGACAGCAGCCAATGAGTGGGTGACATTTGACCGAGTGTACGTAGAACTATGGATTTCATCCTACAGGTCATTGAATCCGCGAATTTTTCCGGTTCCTAGCAATGGTGTGTCATCGTAACTGAAGGCGAGCGACAGCTGATTTTAAAAAAACTTTATTGCGAGCGAGTTTCATTTAGCAAAAGACACGCACGAACCATCGAAAGATTTCACAGAGTATTAATTTATTTTGAAATAAAATATTGTAAAAGTTATTAAAATTATTTTTGTCAAGTTGCGGAAAGTTAATTGATAGCTTTTTTAAATTATTTGTAAATAACTTTTGTATAAGAGGTTTAAATATTAATTATGCTGTCATTTTCTTCTTATGTATAAATATTGACCCAGATGATTCATTAATTTTGTATGGCCTTTTTTAATTTTGCAATAAAATGTACACATAATAATTAAAAGCCAAGGCCTCTTTTTAATTCGCGTTATCTTTTATAACTAGCTCTGTAATCAAGTGTTGTTAGTGTGTCCATAAACTTTTTCATACCAGTACGACTGTATTAAAAGAACTACTGTACGAACCAGAGAACATAGTCAATGTTTGTTGGTAGGAAACATAATTTGAAGATAAAATTGTATGTACGCAAAGCACTTCTCTCGCTCGTTATTAAGAACTACCGTCTAGTGTTTGCCTCATGGGTTACAAGAACATTTTAAAATACATATTATAACACTAAGTACATGTTTGAATTTTTTTCCCCCTTAAACGACAGCACTCAGTCTGTAAATACCAGTCCTACAAACAACTCATTGAGTTGATTAAACATTATTTTTACATTATATTGTTGATAAAAATTTAAAAAAATTCAGTGACAAGACTTTAACTTTGCCCCCTGAGGCTACTAAGCCTTTATACTCTAGTAAGCCTCTTGGGAATTTTGAAGGCAAATATGAGTTATAAACATTTAAAAGCCAGTTTTATAGGTATTTTGAAAACTTTACACTATTTTTTTTAATATGACTATTTTAACATGGTAGATTCACACTAATAAAGTTTCATTTGGCACACCAATACGTTTGGTATGTCCCGTAATTTTTACGAAAGTGAATATATATGGGTTTATGTTGCTACGCGTGGGTCCGCCATCTTTGTTACACATTTCCGTTCCATTTTCCCGAAATTACTCCCACCAAATGCCGTATACCGAGAGTCTAGATGTTTCCACGTCAGAAAGGAAAATTATGTAACATTATTCTAGAACATCTGATGTTTATGTGGTCGGGACTGTATTCACCACCGCAGTTCGTCTCGGGAAGCATACGATTCACGCCGAGTATTCGACATGCCCGAAGATTACCGAATACCTGCCTTCGGGTGACTTCGGAATTCTTTTGTTTATGTGAAACGCATTTTTTATTTTGCCGTGTGTTCGTGAATGCCTAATTAATTAAAATGGTCGATAAGGTCAGGTCAGTTACATTATAAACACTTTCAAACTAAGCGGACATTAAAAATAATATGAATTATTTTTAATGGTTGTTTGGTTTTAAAGTATTTATAATGTAACTGACCTGACCTAACAAACCGGGACAAAGGATGAACAGTAGGAACTCACGTAATTTTTTTTTTTACTTATTACTTGCGCAACAATATCCAAACAACAAATAAATCTTAATTAATTACATCGCATTTTAATTTGATGACATTGCAAGACGAATTTAAAAGATAAGAATGTTCGTATATTTACTCAAATATTAGTCTTGGTTTTAATGGCTTAATTTGTATTATTGTTATGAAACTTCCTACCTTTATTTGTTTATGTCCGTCATTTAAAACGGACGTTTTTTTTTTCTCCACCTAAACAAAAGAATTCCGAAATACACCCGAAGGCAAGTATTCGGTAATGTTCGGGCATGTCGAATACTCGGCGTGAATCGTAGGCTTCCCCGTTCTCGCCTCGCAACAAGACAAGTTTCTTCTTGTTCTTTTTTTTTTTTGTCTCCCGAGCGACGAAGCGGCGGTCAAAAGGGAAGGGTCACACCACCTGCCACCAGAACGCATCATCGAGATTGCGCAACAGGTAGCCGGCAAACGGGCATCATCCATCAATCAGGCGTGGCGTGACGGTACCATTTATCACGGTACGCGTACCATCATAAAGCCACGCGCGTACCGTAGTGTACCATGTTTCGATATGGCGAGAGAATTTTTTTTTTTTCCATCTCGTTTCATTATGTTCTCAGTTGGATTGGGGGGGGGGGGGGGGGGCTTGTCAATGCAACTTACTGCCTTCACAGTTTTACAATCAGGGACACTAGAGAGAAACATTTGACTTCACTTAAACTAACTTGAGACAAAAAACCACCAGGTTACATGGCATTTAAATTTTTTTAAAAAAGGAGGGGTTACTCTCTCTAAAGTCGGTTTACGGACTGTTATTTTACGTGATAACGTCATAAGAAAAAAATTGATGAAAATTTGCATACTTTTTTTTAATTTTCAAATATTATTATTTACAGTTTTTGCATATTTAATTTAAATAATTTGTTAAAATATAATCACGTTCAATTAGTTAAAAAAAGCCACCCTTAACCTGTTTGATATTACAGAAGATTTTCTCGCACGGTGATTGGCCGGTTCTTGCACGCTCGGCTCAGGCGGAACGTGACAATTTTTCGTGCGTGCAGCCGGCGGTCATCGATTTTTAAGACGTTATCACGTGAAAAAAATATATATATATATATATTCAAGGTATGCTGTATTTTGTGCTACAGTCGCCAGGGCTTCGTTTCGTGAATTCACATCGCACTGAACAGGAATATTGAGTATGAAATTAATAAGAGTTAAATAAAATTGATGTTGCTTTATTTTTTTTTTTGACGTGACAACGTCTAATAAATCGATGAACGCCGGCTGCACGCATGAAAAAGTGTTCTGTAACGCACATTGTCCCGTTACGCTGTGTCCCGTTACGCTCATCGTACGCTTGCGCCGCATCTATCTCTCTTCGACTCGATCGGAACAACCATCGATTTGACTTTTTCGAGGCCCATTAAACTTGAAACACTCCCATTCGTTTCCTACTTTTCCTATCATCGGCCTATCCTTAACAGAACAACACAGATTGGAAGAAGTTAAATAGCAAACATGTATAAAAGTTATAGTTAAAATAATCTCTTCGTTAAAGTAATAAACGTTTTTGAATTAATGAGTGCAAATAAAAGTAAATTTATCAATTAAATTGTGGATTTCATTTCACTCCTTTGTATCCATACAAAATAGTGATAATTCAATAAAAATGATTCAGTTTAGTTCATAAAAGTATGCAATCATTTCATCAATGTTTTGTTATGACGTTTTCACGTTAAACTATCGTCCGTAAACCGACTTTAAAGACAACCAATTTTTTTTTCATGTGAAACTTCTTTGCTTAGGGTTCTGCAATTTTCGAGCGTTACGAAAAATTCCGATCGCACGAGGGGAGTAGTCAGGTGCGTGGTGGGGGAACCGGTAGAGGAGGAGAGTGCGTCAGCGGCGACGCCACTCCAACGCATGCGCTAGCGGTCGAATGGGAAGACGGTCAAATGGGGAGGGGGGATAGGTACGTAGCGGAGCATGCTGTATGCTGGTTGTAACGGCCGGAAGGGGAGACGGCAGGGGGGAGGTGGAAATGACGCAGCAGCGATGTCACACGGAATTCTGGTAACGCTGCTTGTGTTTGACTACTCCTGAGTTTTTTTTTATTTATTTGAGATAGTACCCGCTTCTCTTACTATTCTCAATTATTATTCTTGTTTAATAAAAAGATTACTAAAATACCTCTTATCTATACCTTTGTGTGTGTGTGTATATATATATATATATATATATATATATATATAATACTGTATAGAAGTCGCCAGCCCAGGTTAAAATTTCTAATACGGTTTTGAGGTAGTTGGTTAATTCACCGCCGCAATCGCCACCATCTCTAGGGCATCGACTTGTGGTGGTCCCTAGCGGACAAGTGTCGAACTCTTCAAACACCCCTTCCCCCTCCCGCTGAACGACCTCGAGCTGCAGTGAATGATGGATGGGGGGTGCGGGGAATGACAGCGGGTGACAGAGCTGCGCTCTAACGTGTAAATAACAACTAAGCCGATACAGGGCGTTACGGCAGCGCACTGCAGCGGTGAAGTTCCCAAGCTGCTCATCATACGCTTCTGAAAAACGTAGAGTAAATCCTATCCACTCGCGACTTCTATACAGTATATATATATTCAAAGTCTATACCTAATAAACAATAATTTTTCACTTCTTTCGCGGGTGGACCTTACGCTCACACATTTTTTTTTAATGCAAGGAACGCATTACGCAAAATCCAAACAACCTAATATAATTTTTAGTTTAAAATAAGTGTTTATAGAAATACTTATTTTCTAACCCTACAAAAAAAAAATTGGTTGTCTGTAAAATCGGTTTACGGACGATATTTTAACGTGACAACGTCATAACAAAACATTGATGAAATGATTGATCCAGAAGAAAATGAAAAAACATATTCGGTCTGAGACTGAGCCGTAATAGGTTTTTGCAACCAAATCATTTAGGCATTAAAAATATTATATTCTTTGAGGAAGAAATTTTTTTTTTTAATTTTTCAATCTTTTGCATGATAAAATCTACCTCTGCATACTTTTATGAATGAAATTGAATCATTTTTATTGAATTATCACTATTTTTTATGATTACAAAAGAGTGAAATGAAATCTACAATTTAATTTATAAATTTACTTTTATTTCTACTCATTAATTCAATTATGTTTATTACTTTAACGAAGAGATTATTTTAACTATAACGTTTATACATGTTTGCTATTTTAACTTCTTCCAATCTGTGTTGCTTTGTTAAGGATAGGACGATGATAGGAAAAGTAGGAAACGAATGGGAGTGTTTCAAGTTTATTGTGCCTCGAAAAAGTCAAATCGATGGTTGTTCCAATCGAGTGGAAGAGAGATAGATGCGGCGCAAGCGTACAATGAGCGTATCGGGACACTTTTCCGTGCGTGCAGCCGGCGTTCATCGATTTATTAGACGTTGTCACGTCAAAAAATTTTTGGGCACAGGCTCTCGCTTACGTTTCGTAGATTATGAACCCGGCCTAACGTCATGAAGCGATTGGGGGGGGGGGGGGGGGGGGGGGCCGAGGGTGCATTTAAATAAAAGTGCTACATACTGCCAGCTCGTCGAATGTATGCAGCGATGACAAGGCTGAGATAACCGCTCGCGAAACTTCAACCTCCCCTCCCCTTACCCCGGTGTGTCACCCACCTGACGCGCGCAAAAGATAGAAAAGGAAGAGAAAAAAAATCGCCGGGCGCCGAAACAATTTGCAACGCTAAGTCAAAGAAGTTACCTCTCTCTTGTGCGCCATATGCTGCTTGCTCGTTTGACGTACAGTCCCAGCAGGAAGGCGAAACAAGCACCATTTCCGCGTTATCTGCAGCACATAGTCCCTATGTGCGGGGAGGGGGGAAATACGCGCGTAAGAAATGAAACTTCCTGCTTATTATAGGTATCAAATACACCAGAGACTAATACCGGACAGTGCTCTATGCTAACAACACAGGCGAGAGAGTGTGAAAAATACCCCAGCGGCAAGAGGTGTAACTACAAACATATTATATACATATAGTGACAAATTATGTATAATATTATCTGGTGTCAAACATTATTAATTTAATTTTTAAAAATTTAAGAACGGGAGGTTTATATCTCTCATAAATCTGTACTATGATTAAAAAAAAGGTTTTTCCAAGAGAAAAGAAAGTTATTTTTGTTGCCGTAATGTTGGTACCATATGTATTTAACAGATACATTGTTCATACTGGGAATGCCGCTTGCCATCTCTCGGACTGACGTGACAACAACGCAATGTTTTCACACAAATTTCTTGGAGCTGTCCGGTATTAGTCTCTAGTGTATTTGATTATATTAATAGGTACCTACAGGAAACATAATTAATTCTCTTTGGCTGAAGGCACAGATAAAAAAATATATGCAAGTATGATATAGTGCAAGTATGCAAGTGTTCAAGTGTGTGTAATTGTGCAAGGATATGAGTGAACAAGTAGGCAAGTATGCTATAATGCAATTACCAAGTATGCAAGTGTTCAAGTGTGTAAAAATGTGCAATGATATGAGTGAGCAAGTGGGCAAGAATGCTATAATGCAGGTACCAAGTATGCAAGTGTTCAAGTGTGTGTAAATATAAGTGAGCAAGTGGGCAAGTATGCTATAATGAAGGTACCAAGTATGCAAGTGATCAAGTGTGTAAATGTGCAAGGATATAAGTGAACAAGTGGGCAAGAATGCTATAATGCAGGTACCAAGTATGCTAGTATTCAAGTGTGTGTAAAAGGTGCAAGGATATGAGTGAACAAGTAGGAAAGAATGCTATAATGCAGGTACCAAGTATGCAATTATATGAAAGTATGCTGCGTCATTTCTATCTCTTCCCTTGCCGTCTCCTCCTCTAACGGTTACCCCACCACGTACCTGAATATTCCCCCTCATGCGATCGGAATTTTCGTAACGCTCGTAAATTGTAGCTGCCTCCCCCCCCCCCCTTTTCTCTGCAAAGAAGTTTCACTTCAAAAATCGCGAATTTTATTTCCATGATAGGCTTGAAATTAAAAAAAAATTTAACCTTAACTTCTGCTGTTTGACTCACAACTCATCTGAAGTACTCTGGGCCAATGTGAAACACTCAACCAAAAGCTGTACCCAATCACAGGCCACTACGTCTGGGACTTCTCATAGACAACAGCAGGGAATGGGTTTGGTGACATCTGCCCGAGTGTACGTGAAAATTGTTGAATCTACCTAGGAGGTCACTGAACCTAGTGGTTCACTGAGCCAGTCTCTCTCTATCTAGCGTCTAACGCTGGAACCACAATATCGTAAGGGAAGCCTTCATTTCACATACGAGAGAGCCACACTCGAAGTTCCCCGAAGGTTGCTTAGCAAATAACTTTTTAATATGTAGCTATCCAGGGCTAGGAAACCGTTTACATGATTTCACGGTATCTTTAATGTAGCTATCCTAACCAAATCACCCGTCCACAATGTTTTTAAGTATTTATAATGTAGCTAACCTAACGTAATTGACGATTAGTTATCATGAGTTGTCCAAAATAAATAAACCCCGAAGATGCACGATCGGTAGTTTAGCTCTCTCGTCTGTGAAAAGAAGGATTCCCATATCGTAACGGTGCAATGGTAAGATGGCGAATCGACCAAGAGAAAAAGAAAACATTTCTCGTTATTGTGAACATACGGTGTCTGCCCGCGAGACAACCAAAAATAAAAGATTTCACGTAATAATTATGTTTTCTTGCTAACGCAGTAAACATTCGGCAGCCATCAATGTTTGCAGGGTTTTTTGACGTGATAACGCCTTGTAAATTGATAACGCCATCTGCACTCACGAAAAAAAAATTGTCACGTTCCGCCTGAGCCGAGCGTGCAAGAACCGGCCAACCACCATGCGAGGAAATCTTCTATAATAATCAAACAGGTTAGGGCGGGCTTTTTAACTAATTGTTCGTGATTATATTTAAACAAATTATTTAAATTAAATTTGCAAAAACTGTAAAAAATATTTAAAAATTAATAAAGTATGCAATTTTTCATCTATGTTTTCTCATGACGTTATCACGTAAAATTATCGTACGTTAACCGACTTTACAGACAACCCACTTTGTTCTTTTAAGTGAAGATCCTTGCTCAGGGGGCGGTAAAGAATTTTCGAGCGTTACGATAATTCCGATCGCACGAGGAGAATAGTCAGGTACGTGGTGGGGGAACCGGTAGAGGAGGAGAGTGCGTCAGCGGCGACGCAAACTCCAACGCATGAGCTAGCGGTCGAATGGGAAGACGGTCAAATGGGGGAGATAGAGATGACGCAGTAGTGATGCTGCCGTATTGATTGATGCTACCAGATTAATTTTATTTTACGCACCTTAAAATTATTTTTTTCCTGTGGGAAAGAGATTGATTGTAAGCAATTAACTGTATACCTATCATTCATTCTCATGTGAATAGTGTGATTTAAAAAAAAATTGGTTTTCTGTAAAGTCTGTTTACGGACGATAGTTTAACGTGACAACGTCATAACAAAACATTGATAAAATGATTGCATACTTTTATGAATAAAATTGATCTTTTTTTTTTGAATCATCACTATTTTGTATGGATACAAAGAAGGAGTGAAATGAAATCTACAATTTAATTGATAATTTGACTTTTATTTGCACTCATTAGTTCAAATATGTTTATTACTTTAACGAAGAGATTATTCTAACTATAATTTTTATACATGTTTGCTATTTAACTTCTTCCAATCTGTGTTATTCTGTTAAGGATAGGACGATGACAGGAAAAGTAGGAAACGAATGGGAGTGTTTCAAGTTTAATGTGCCTCGAAAAAGTCAAATCGATGGTTGTTCCAATCGAGTGGAAGAGAGATAGATACGGCGCGAGCGTACAATGAGCGTAACTAACACGGCGGTAGCACCCTCTAGTAGGCGAAAATAAAATGGCGGTCTCCAGCAGACGAAAAAAAAGATAAAAAAAAACTATTACGTTATTATTTATGAATAGTTAAAATAGATAAATTAAATTAGTATAAGATTTTTAGCATATTTATTAATCTAAATTTTTGATCAAAAGTTTTCTAGATCGTTTTACTAAATTAAAATAGTTACAGACAAGTATTAATATTAATATTGAATACTGGGTATTCAATTAAAATTATTAATTTTATTGAAGATATACTTTACGATGTGTGTTTATAAAACCACTCCAGTCTTTTTTACTTTTCATTTCTATTAATTATTTGCATACAAAATTAAAGTTAACTTCTTACTAAGCTAGCTAAGTATAACTTTTAATGCGCGTACATGTGTACACGCATCCATTTTTTTAAAAATTAAAATATATTAAAGTCAACAAATATAAAATGAAAATGATTTTACGAGTCATAAAATTATATAAATCTGTTATCGAATATAACTTAAAAACAATTTTTTTTGTTTAGTTTTGTTTTTGGAAATGACGTTTCTTTTGCACGAAGTACACACAATCGTTTACTTAAATTCTTGCATACTTCACTTCCAGTTCGGAGGTCCAAGTGTTGTCACTTCCGGTGAACAAGTACGTATAAGTAAGTACTTCAGGTGAAATCTGTCATAACCTCACATACTTGAAATAAAGTCTTCGCCTTTTTTTTTGACGTGACAACGTCTAATAAATCGATGAACGCCGGCTGCACGCACGAAAAAGTGTCCCGTCACGCTCATTGATCCGTTACGCTGTGTCCCGTTACGCTCATTGTTGCGTTTCGCTGTGTTCCGTTACGCTGTCCGCGAGTGCAGTAATAATATGTTATGTTACAATTGACTAAAAATTATGGTGATTCATATAATAGATGAAAAATATTTGATTACAGTTTATTTATATGAAAACTTGATCATAATTATATTTAAACTTTATAGCTAAACGCCAGTTTTTAAAATTAACTACAAGTAATCAACACGTGAACTGTTTCGGCAACTTTTTATAAAGTGAAGTGAAAAGTTAATGTGGTTTTCATTTTTATTACAACAACAATAATTTCGGCAATAAAGGTTAATTATTCTTGCATTTTAAAATCTGATTACTAGTATAATTTCAAGTTTTTATTCTTTTATTATTAAAATAAAAATGATTCAATTTTATTCATAAAAGTATGCAACCATTTCATCAAAGTTTTGCTATGACGTTGTCACGTTAAACTATATCGTCCGTAAACCGACTTTAAAGACAACTATTTTTTTTAGTTACCCCCCTGCCCACCACCATTAAATTTTAATGTTTGCCTGTTTATGACGAAGTTAAGTTCTGTTCACTATTTACTGTGTAATTAATACTGTCGGTCCCTGCTTTGCATATCTTATGGCACAGCAGTTGAAACGGAGCCTTTTTTGTACAGACCGTGTACTTTATATTTCGTCCTTTTAATCATCCGTTCGTTAGTTCAATTTTTTTTTAAAAAAAGAAAACCATCTCGCGGTTGAGCCTTAAGTTAAAAAAAAAAATCTACAAAAGAATATCTGATTCTTCTTAGGCCATCGGATTTTTATATTAATAAAAGCACGCGTCGAGATATTAATAACGTAGCACACGCAGTATGTATGTATGTATACATATATATTTCATGGGACGTTGTAATTATAATTTAGGGTTTTTCAGGCGCTTAGGCTTTGCTTTGTAGACGACGCGGGTTGGTAAAGGCAGGTAAAGGCAGGTAACGGCAGAAACGGCAGGAACGGCTTACGCGCTTTCTACGCATTATCTACCTCTCTCTCTCTCTCTCTCTTGCTTTCTCTCTTATACGGGGACCCTAAATAGAACATATTATTCTCGTCCCACCGATGTCTTTACGACGCAGAATATGCAGAGTCAAAGGAACTTTCGGTTCCCACACACAACCAAAGTAACAGTTCAGAATTACATACTAGGAAGATTAAAAAATGACACAAGTTTGACAGAGGTACAAGGATGTATTGAAATGCGAACGAGCGAGTGTGCGAACGAGCGAGTGTGCGAAAGAGCGAGTGTGCGAAAGAGCGAGTGTGTGAACGAGCGAGTGTGCGAAAGAGCGAGTGTGCGAAAGAGCGAGTGTGCGAACGAGCGAGTGTGCGAACGTTGACTACGTTGCTTCGTGCGACCAATAATATATATATATATATATATATCGTATTTTTATTTAATTACATACTGAAAGTACAATATCTTGGGGAACGTAATTGCATGAGTAGTATGAAGTAAAACACTAATATGACTAGTAAACTTCCAGAGTTGTCAGTGTTGGATTTTTGTTTCTAATAACTTTCCTTTTGTAATTTCCCCTTAAAATTTTCTTTATTGCAATTTCGTGGCTTCAAAGAACCGAATGGACCATCTCTGTTAATTGTGTGTGTGTATATATATATATATATATATATATATATATATATATGCGAGTGCGAAAAGCGCGGAAAAAATAGTTGCTTGCATAATCCACAGGAAAGTGCGGATAATTAACTGTGAGTCTACTTTGAGTGAGTCGTTTTATATTAAGTGAAGTAACCGCGTTACCCCGAAATAAATGATTTGGCAAATTAAAAATATAGCTGCGTGGATGTAAATAACACCACGTTAAAATGAAATAATTACTTAAAACCTAATAACGTTTTTGGGGGTTGTATTTTGGGGTTAGAATTTCAATAGATAAGAAAATATCCAGAAAGAATAATCTGAAGTGAAGTAAAGGAAGAAAAAATAAATATCATAAGGTAATTTTTTCATATTAAAATTAAAAATTTCTAATGAAATAAATAAAGTACATGGAGAAACTCATGCAAAAGTAACATTCATACCTTCATCATTTCTTAACCCAAATGTTTAATTAATTACTAAAATATTTTCAATAATTTTTATCCAGTGCTTAATAAGTCTTAAGAGTTTAATTATTTTAAAAATCTATTTTCACAAAAATACTAAATGAGGAAATAACCTTTTCAACCATGGAAAAACTACAAAAAATTCGTTATCCTCGCTGAAATTGCCTTCTTAAATCATTTTCTCTTATTTTAGTTTAATTTCAAATCAACACAAATAAAATATTTGGCAAAATACCTAACAATGTTACAAAACAGGTACATTCTTAAATTAAAATAGTTTAAGTACAATTTTTGTAACATTACTGCACTTTTTTTGTTGCAAACCTAGAGTATTATTAACTGGACATATATTCAAAAAAATTTCACAGTTTTAATCATTAGATAATTAATTGTTTAAATTATTCTCAGTTTCTTACGATAAACTTTATTCGCTATGGATATATGATTTTTTTACGATAAAATCTACCCCCTTTTCATCCCCTTAAAGTTCAAATTCCGTAAAAATTAAATTGAAAAAAAAAATTGGTAACTTTATGCACTTGTTGAACATTCACAATTTATAACCCTTATATCTAGCATATTCGAAAGTAATTTCTTTTTAATTAAAACCAAGATAACCCCTTTTACATCTCTTAAGGGGCAGAATCTCGTAAAATTGTAGCATAATGTGCGTTTTATTATTTTTTACTCTTTACATCAAAATCCTTCAAAATCCGTTTTCAAGTGATGCTGGAACAAACTGAAAAAAAATTCTAAAACTATCTTTTTAGTTTCAAGTAATCTTAGGCGCCATTTTATTTTTTTATATTAAAAAAATTTCATCCAATGTACAGACATCTTACGGGTCGTTACCACAACACCGAATGTCAAAATTGACCACAACGCCGACAGCTAGAAAACTGCTGTGTACCACAACGCCGAAATAACAACGGAATGAATTTGTGTGTGTTTCTGAAATGTACCTTAACGCCGAAATACCACAATCAAACCTAACCTCACCTAACCTAACCTAACCTAGCATTATATAACCTAACCTAACCTAACCTAACCTAGCATTATATAACCTAACCTAACCTAACCTATCATTATATAACCTAACCTAACTTAACCTAGCCTATCCTAGCCTAGCCTAGCCTAACCTAGTCTAACCTAACCTAACCTTTGTGGCAGTCCTGCAATGACATTTTTCGGCGTAAGTGTATTTCGGCGTTGTGGTACACAGCAGTATTCTAGCTGTCGGCGTTGTGGTCAATTTAGCATTTCGGCGTTGTGGTATTTCGGCATTGTGGTGCGTCCCCTGTCCAACACGAGTTACGAAGAGTCCGGACAGAATTTTTTAAGTCCTAATCGCTGGAGTGATGTATGGGGCACATAAAGCTGTGATTAATTAGCTGCGCAGTTGTAGTGTGTAGGGTCCCACACCTTTTTTTTAAAAAAAAATGTGGTTAGGGGGGGGGGGAAGGGAGAAATCTTGACACGTAAGCCCTTGACTCACCGAACCGCGGCGAAGTTAATAAACCGAAACGTGACAAGAACCAGCCTTAACCGGTTCATCGAATATTTATGAAATTCCCCTTTCTCCACCTCCCTCCCTCTGCCCCCCTCCCTCTGCCCCCCTCAATCCTTACACTCGGAGCTATCTGCGCACGCAGGTCTTTTTTTTTCACGTTACCATTCGTTAAAAAAAAAGGGGGGGGGGGGAATCCTCAAGGGTGCAGCAATGAACGCATCAAGGTGAAGAAAAAGTTCAACAGTTTACACCACTTAACATAGTTTGAAAAAAAACTTCAACAAAGAGCACAGGTTAAAAAATAAAACCAGCGCTTTCCTTTTTTAAATTTATTTCCGCAAAGGTCTCAGAAATTAAAATCAATTTAAGGACTTTTCGACTAAGAATTTTCCTAAAATAAACTATAAGAGTTCTTTTGTAATTTCATATAACTTTATTTTCGTAGAAAATACTCAGTATTTCGACTTCCAAGTACTGCTTTTAAGGGTAAGCGCACACTTTGAAGAAAGCGTTTTTGACGTGACAACGTCTAATAAATCGATGAACGCCGGGTGCACGCACGAAAAAGTGTCCCGTTACGCTCATTGTTCCATTACGCTGTGTTCCGTTACGCTGTCGGCGAGTGCAGTAATAATAGGTTATGTTAAAATTGTCTAAAAAATTATGGTGATTCATATAATTGATTCTATATATTTGATTACAGTTTATTGATATGAAAACTTGTTCATAATTATATTTAAAATTTATAGCTAAACGCCAGTTTTTAAAATTAATTACGTCATCTTGTTTCGTCGACTGTTTATAAAGTGAAGTGAAAAGATAATGTGGTTTTCATTGGTTATTACAACAACAATTTCGGCAATAAAGGTTAATTATTCTTGCATTTTAAAAATCTGATTACTAGTATAATTTCAAGTATTTATTCCTTTATTATTAAAATAAAATTGATTCAATTTTATTCATAAAAGTATGCAATCATTTCATCAATGTTTTGTTATGACGTTGTCACGTTAAACTATCGTCCGTAAACCGACTTTACAGACAAACAATTTTTTTTGGCAGGATTCTTAATAAGGTTTTAATGTTTTTTTCTATTATGCCAATGTCTTTTTCTAGGATCCATGTTGGTAGCCGATTTACTTAGTACCTGTAAATTTATAAAGATAACCTTATATATCCCTGGATAATGTGTAACTAGAATTTACAATCAATTTATGAACTTTAAAACTAAGAATTCGCCTATAATTTTTTTTTGTAAATTTACACAAATTTTTTTTACAGTAACTTACTACAAATATGATTATCTTGCATGTAAAGATGAATTGTTTTTAGTGTTTTCTCCTGTAACTCGCATCCACGCTGATTGTTCTGCATTATTGGAAAGCATAATCTTAGTTATACAGGATGTCCATTAAATAATGTTCCAGTTTCAATGGTATATTATAAAAGTTTAATTTAGACTATTCACAACAAATGATACATCGAATTGAAGGTAAACTTAAGTTTTCTAAATAAAATAAAAAGTACAATATGTGCACCTTTAGTTATATGGCACACATTCAACCCAAATTCAAATTTCTTCCCCCAATTTGGTTAACACGTCTGTAGTAATGGAAGCAATGGTTTCTTCAATTCTGTGGTTGAACTCTGGTAAATCATTACGTAGCGGCGGAACTTAGAAACGATATTTTATAAAGCCCCGAAGGAAAAAAGTTCACATGGCGTTATGTCAGGTGAACGTGGAGGCCAGCGAAAAAAAGAGCTCTGTCGTATTGACGGGTCGTTACCACAACGCCGAAATACCACAACGCCGAACGTACAAAAACGCAGAATACCATAACGCCGAATGCCAAATTGACCGCAACGCCGACAGCTAGAAAACTGCTGTGTACCACAACGCCGAAATACAGTAACGGCGAAAAATGTTGCTGCGGGTGGAGGGGGGGGGGGGTGTCACAGGAGCAAAATTAAAAAACATCTGAATGAATTTTTGTGTGTTTCTTAACTGTATCTTAACGCCGAAATACCACAACCTAACCTAACCTAGGCTAGCCTAACCTAACCTTACCTTACCTAACCTAACCTTTGTGGCAGTCCTGCAATGACATTTATCGGGGTTAATGTATTTCGGCGTTGTGGTACACAGCAGTCTTCTAGCTGTCGGCGTTGTAGTCAATTTGGCATTCGGCGTCATGGTATTCGGCGTTATTGTACGTTCGGCGTTGTGGTGCGTCCCCCGTATTGACCATTACGACCAATCCAACGGCCAATGACTTCGACGTTCAGCCACTCTCGAACAAACGAAACGCACGTTGAACTGAAATTGCAGATTCGCTGTCAGCCAATTGCAGAACACAAAACGCTTTAGGCTGGATTCACAATTGAAAAAATAACAGTAACAGTAACAGTAGGTCGTGTGCATAGGATATGAACGCCATGTTTCCTAACCTAACGATTCGCAATAGCAGAAAGTTGGTCGTGTGCATGGGAGCGAGGTCGTGCGCATAGGAGTGAAATGAATATATTTTATTTCGGTCGCGTACGCATGGCACAACAGCCAATGAGAGAAGAGCAAGGTGTTTTTTTTGGCGGGACTAGAAATATGTTTATATTTATTAACCATATTGTGGTAAGAATATGCCGAGATAATAATAATATTATCGTTATTTTGAATGTCAATATGTTTATTTACTAACACTGCTAACAGATGTCGCATAGTTCACGAAATTTCATTGGCTGAAATTAACAGTAAGAATTCAATTGTGAACTGATTTCGCAGTTCGCACAGGTCGTGTGCATGGCTTTCTATGCACTCGCTTAATTTTTTTAATTGAGGCGGTCTACGTAAAACGGGCGTATAAGCAAAAATGATGTTTTGAGAAAACACAAAAAGAATATTTCATTGCTTTCTCCTGTTGTCATAGTAATCATTATTCCTGTAATTTAAATTATTAAACTATTAATAATATAAATAAGCAGCATCACACAGGACTATCAAAACATAACATAACCACAAAACAAGAAAACCTGACTGTGAAAACCAGCTGACATCACCTCACAAAAACAGGTGTACCAACTTCAATTTTCAAGATATTGCGATGAAACTTGCACCACTGAATTCTACACGAAATGGCGGATCAAATAAAGCGATCTGCGTAAAAAGGGCGTATGGACCCATACGCCCGTTTTACGTAGACCTGTGAACCCAGCCTTACGCTCTGGAGTCGCCATTTTGCGTGCAGGTGGCGCTGCAAGTGAGAAAACAACGAAGCAGTGCTCGCACTTGCGCTTATCTAAAACTGTTTGTGTTACCCTTTGATTGTGAACTTGTCAACCCAAATTATACAAACGATTACAATTGATGACTTGATGTAAGCTTTTGGACATACGCCATTGCTAAGCACATGTATGTCTGTAGAAGAAAACTACCAAAAACCCCAAAAGACAAAATACACAAAGTAAGCAAAAAAATTTCTGTTGTCAACAGGATATAAACACCACATAATATTCCATAACAGGAATATGGTCAACAAACAAAGAAAAATTTGTGTATTTTGTCTTTTGGGTTTTTTGTAGTTTTCTTCTGCAGACATACATGTGCTTAGCGATGGCGTATGTCCAAAATCTTACATCAAGTCATGCACCCCCATTGCACAAATCTTTCAAAGATTATTACAATTGATACTACTAAAATTTATAACTGGTACATTATTTTAAGATGGTAAATTATTTTGTTATAAACGTCTGGAAAAAACTTATTAATTTTAATAATAAAAAATGGTATTTTGGTAAATCTACCATGATAAATACCCCAGTACACTAATTTTGATTAAAAAAACTGCCATGTCAAGCCATTAAATGTAATACAGTTTCTACCAAAGGTTTGTGACCATTAGAAAATTTAAACAAACGTAATAATATTTAGCTATAAAGTTCTAGAAAAAATTGTTTCTTAAACAGCAATAAACATATAAAAATAATATTAAACGAGATTTGACACCAAGCAATAAAGTTTGGTACAAAGCAAAATAAAGACGATAAGAAATTTTTTTGAATTGATATGTGTTTACGTGAGTATCATTACTAATAATATTTCTAAATAATTTTGCCGTATTCTATAGAAAGGTATGTATATTTTTTATTAGATACGGAATAAAGGTTTCGCTAAATACTCAAAAAATTATACACTCCTTTATTTCAAAAACCGAAAGTTAAAAAAAAAATCATAAATTGTACTACTAATAGTTTTTTCTAGAACTCTAAATTTTGTTTTATTTAACAAATAATTACTAAAATTAGTATTGATTTTTAGGTATTTAAGTTTATTAAAAATATTTTCTTAAATTATTTAAATACAATATAATTTTTTTACCAGAAATTCATAACCAAATATTAAAATTACTGATCTAACTGAATTAAAGAATAATTATTTACGAAATAATTTACCCTCTGTAAAAAAAACGGTAACTATATTAGAACCATCTAGTGACCTCGTAAATGCTGGACTTAGGCTTGACAGTGTAAACGGATGCAAACAGCTGTGCAAAACGTTTATCGCAGATGACGACGTGAGTGGTTTCCTGTTGGCTGCAGCTAGAAACAAAGTAGCTTGACCCAGAACATTTCCCTCTTCCAAAATAAAATTACCATCCACTTATCGCCGTTTCCATGGTAACAATTTCCCCTCTTTTTGGATGACCGCAAAAAAAAAATACCTTCGCGAATTCCGCAGTTATTTTAAAATAATCGAGAAAAACACAAAACAAAAAAAATCTATTTTACTATGACAACGTACTAATAATTAGTCAAAATGAACCTCACAAAATATTTTATTAATTAAGGTTGAAAGATATATTCGGCATTGATTGTAAAACTCTGTTCTTACGTGGTCGACTTCAGTAAACATGCTACCATGACAATAGAATTTTGTGAAGTCTGTATCGGCGATACTGCATTGCCTATGCCAAAATGCCAAAATAATAAAAATAAATACCCTTTAAAATTATGTACGCAGAATAAAAGCATTTAAAAAAAAACGAATTCCAAGGGCTATTCCCAAATTCCTCCAGTAGCTAACAAAAGAACACCAATTATTCCCCCTTCTCTTCTATGTTCCTGGGAACTATTTGAAACAAAACCTTTCTCTACGTGACCTTCAGAAAGCCCGATAGGAACGAAAAAAAAAAAAACTCCCAACCCCTTCCTGTATCCGTATAAAAAAAATCCTTCCTCGATAATCGTGTTTTATTTTTAAACTGAAATATATCTACAACAGAATGCAGATAAATAAAAAAGAGGTACAAAAAAAAAAAGAAGATATATTTAAAAGTTAGAAAGGATACGTGTTAACAGCGCTGTTGTCTCGTTATTGATGGACTGTCGGCAAGAAGGAAGGACTATTTTTTTTTCCTCTCTCTTCCCACATCCCCCCCCCCCCCCTTTTTTATCCAACGGCCGTGAGTTCTATTTTTACCCCGCCCGAAACCCAGTGTTGTTCAACTTCATGAATAAGGGAAGACACCAGAGGTGTGGTGAGGAGTAGGTAGGGGTGGGAAGAGAAAGAAAAGGTGAAAAAAAAAAGGGGGAGGGAAGAGAGAAAAGGGGGGGGGGGATAAAGGAGATCCATGTATAAATATCAGGTGTGGCGACCGTATGAGGGGCCGCTACTGTGACTTTCGACCCCAAACGGATCGCATCGGTAGCGGCATCTCCCTTCCTTTTTTTGTTTATTCCACCCCTTCTTTTCTCCTTTTTGGACTCTCAGGGAGCGACTGATTTTTAAAAAATAGTAACCGCACGTACTCTGAAACCTCCCTCAACCCTTAAGTTCCCAACCCTCTTCGAGGAGTGGGGCCCTCGTAGTCTTATTTCCTTCCTTCGACAACCAACCCCCGTTCAGCCGGGGTTGCGCGCGCAAAACGATAGTTCTTCAGCAGTCGCGCGCGACCTCAAGTCATGGGCCTCCGAGGACCTACAGTCCGCGACGTCTCCTCCTGGTGTCTTCGTCTTCTTCTTCTGCGCCTGCGTCGACGTCGACGCCCCGTCGTCTCCTGGTCTTCCCCGGGGATGGTCTTCGTCTTCTTCATCCTGGTGCTGGCGCTGCTGGTGACCGGTGGTGACAGCTCCCCTGGACGCCGGAGCAGGCTGGAACCGGCAGTCACCACCTCGCCAAATGGTGAGTACCAAGCGCGGCTCCAGAAGGTGGGCGGTGGGCATAGGCGTGCGCAGGACTTCAGTATTGGTGGTGCCAGATTACACAACAGCCATATCGTTCACTGACCCCGAGACTAAAGCGGGGGGATTTGAAAGCGCAAAATGGTGCTATTTGAGGTGTTTCCGAACAAAAACATTAAATACACAGATGTAAAAATTTTTAACATATTTTATGACAAGTTATGGCTTTGAACGTTATAATCGCCAGGAAAACTACCAAACTATTTACAGTTTTAAGCTTTGTTGAGCCATAAAGTAAATTGCACAAATTGTTTGCACGGAATTCATGCTGGTGGCTTTTGCAAAACCGTACTTACATGTTTTCTGAAGACGCCAAATAAAAGCTAGGAAAAAACATTCTCTAATGTTAAGTTTTAAAATCAACAAAACAAGGGAGTTTTTGTAACATACCTCAAATATGTAAAATATTAAAATAATAAAAATACACAAATAAGAGTGGGCGAAAGTTTTAACTTTTGGAATACAACAAAAATGCTTTGTCGGCGACTGCATACAAGTCATCGAGTAAGCCTATCCTTTTAACTAACTTAACTCTCTCTCTCTATTTTTTTTTAAATAAACCTTGGCGGACGGCGGCTATTATTCCGTGCGCCTGCCGAGTGGAGTGAACAGTGGACACCGAGCGAGCATTCTATGTAATTCGAGGAGAACTAGGAGACGTTTCGTAGCCGCGGCCCGCGTGTACAACACAAGTAATTGCACCTGGCTTGTTTCCGTGTGCTTAGTTGGTTCGATTGATAAATGATATAGCCTACTGATAGTGTTATGAGCACATATCTGTAACTCGACACGATTGGAAAACATATATATATTTTTTTTTTAAAAATACGGTTGTTTTGTATGTATTATTTCTGCTTGTAAAAAACGAAATAACGTTAACCCTAATGGTGGTGCCAAAGCACCTGTGGCACCTACCGTGCGCACGCCTATGGCGGTGGGGGTTGACAGCCCCTCCCGAGACCAATTTTATTGATCAGTGCATATTCATGTTTACTTAAACATTTAAATAATTTTCACATGTTTAAACTTTTTATCTCATCAAAAAGTTGCATATACGGAGCCACCAAAGGTTCTTGTAGGTATTTGAAAACCTGTGATTTGTAAAATAATATTCCAAGGCCAATACCTGGACCACTTTGATTTTTTTTTATTGCAACTACGACCTTTCTTTACATTGTGCGATAGCCCCCTCCCGACGAAAAGTCATCCTGAAGCCGCCATTTGGTGAGTCTCCCTTCGATATTATCTTTGAATGATTTGTGCAATGGGAGTGCATGACTTGATGTAGGCTTTTGGACATACGCCATTGCTTAGCACATGTACGTCTGCAGAAGAAAACTACAAAAAACACAAATGAAAAAAAAACACAAATAAACCAAAAAAATTGCTGTTGTCAGGATTTGTGTTTTTTTTTTTTTTTCGTTCTGTTAGTCCATTTTTCTTTGTTTTTTTTTTCTTGTTTATTGACAATATTCCTGTTGTGGAATATTGTGTGGCGTTAAATCCTGACAACAGAAATTTTTGCTTAATTTGTGTTTTTTGTCATTTGTGTTTTTTGTAGTTTTCTTCTGCAGACATACATGTGCTAAGCGATGGCGTATGTCCAAAAGCCTACATCAAGAGTCCCTTCTTCGACTTCCCAGCCGTCGCGACTTGCGCGGAGGTTTGCAAGTTCTCGGAGTGGCGGCTGTCTTTCTCCGAAACGCTGAAGCCACCCTGGCCCGGCAAAAAAAAAAATATATATATATATATATTATATAGGCCAGGGGGCGCAACAACAGGAGGGGGGAGGGTATATTGCCCCCCCCCCCCCCTTTTGGAAATTTAATTGTTGCGCCCCTGATATAGGCTACTACGAGTTGTGGTATCCGGTGTGCAGGTAGGAACTAGTATTCTTCCAGTTTTCATATTTTCTGGTGATGTTATTCAGCAATTGTTTTGTTACACATACAATAATGAATTAATGATTTTTTTTTATCTTCGAGATTTAAATCTTAAAAAAAAAGAAAAAAAGATGGAAACACTTTGTTTTGTGTTCTCAAGCATATAATATTTTCAACCAGTAATATTTGAAGTAAAGTGTAAAATTTAAACTCATGTGCGAACTCTTTTTCTTTCAGTTTGTCTTTGGCGCGATGTAAAACAAAGCCTACTAAATATTGTGACATTTAATTAATTGAAAAGTGAGAGCGGGTTATGATTATTGTAAACATAGAAGAGAATATGATCTATATTTGTAAAAATATGAAAAAATAACCTGAAATAAGGGCTATAAATGTTATTTCTTTCGTTTAAATAGAGAAACCACAATTACGTATTTGTATCATTTTACCAATTATTCCAAGAGTGAAACATTATTATATATTTATATATATAGGGCGTCCGTCAAAAGACCACACTTTTTTTTTTGGATCAGATAGGAAATTAATTTCTGAGACAGGAAATCTTTGCCGATTTTTGATCCGACCCATAGGTAATTAGTAATTAATTAAAATAGTTAACCAATGATGAGAGCGCTCAATACTCTTGGCGCGCCGTGAGAGGACAGTAAGCAGTAGTACATCTATCTCTCTCTCTCTCTCTCTCTCTCTCTCTCTCTCTCTCTCTCTCTCTCTCTCTCTCTCTCTCTCTCTCTCCTCTCTCTCTCCTCTCTCTCTCTCTCTCTCTTCTCTCTCTCTCTCTCTCTCTCTCTCTCTCTCTCTCTCTCTCTCTCTCTCTCTCTCTCTCTCTCTCTCTCTCTCTCTCTCTCTCTCTCTCTCTCTCTCTCTCTCTCTCTCTCTCTCTCTCTCTCTCTCTCTCTCTCTCTCTCTCTCTCTCTCTCTCCTCTCTCTCTCTCTCTCTCTCTCTCTCTCTCTCTCTCTCTCTCTCTCTACCGGTAAGCACAGCAGTGCCCCCCACTCTTCTTCTTTCTCTTAGAGCGCGCTCATCATTGGTTAACTATTTTAATTAATTGCTAATTAGGCCTACCTATGGGTCGGATCACAAATTGCAAAGACTTCCTGTCTCAGAAATTTATTCTCTATCTGATCCAAAAAAAAAAAAAAGTGCGATCTTTCACGGACATCCTATATTCACAAATAATGTGAGTATTTCTCAATAAGTAAGCAAATCTCACAAAACTTAGTGTCATCTAAATTT